>NC_137612.1:58340878-58373378 GCF_963280865.1 Gymnoscopelus braueri
AACAAGGTTGAGGCTGAAAAACACCTTAGTTGAGAGAGAGATTAAGCAGGGACCCCCACTATATTGTATACAATTGTGTTGCAGATTAAACTCTTCTCATAGATTTCATAAATAGCTTCATAGACTTGTTTGACAGCACTGTCATCAGTGTTGTGTAGTGTTTTTGATTGATTGATTGATTGATTGATTGATTGATTGATTGATTGATTGATTGATTGATTGAATACTTTATTAACAAGCTTATTAACAGTACAGGTAGTCCAGTCAAAGATAATGCCAAAAGGGATAACACAAAAAGCCCCAGGGCCTTATTTCCATTGTGGTCCTTTGTACCCAATTCATCAGTCTGTTTACACATTATCTTTTGATTTTCATGTATATTTGCAGACATTTAACCACTTAAACCCTCAATACCTAGTAAACTTGACCTTTGGATTCATACTTGGTCTGCTCTTGGTCTGCTCCCCCCAGTATTTCTTAACTCAGAAATAAAACTCAGGCACATTTTTATGACAATGTTAAAATCATTGTTTTTTTATTCTCAGTGCATCTTCAAATCACAAGATATGAATTGGAGTAGCTTAAAATCCGTTTGGTTTTTTATAACTGTATAGAGCATTTTTACGCTTTTAATTGAAATTGGCCCCTGAAAATGGACAAAAAATCTGGTTTTCAAGAATTCACAGGCTACTCACAAAGTCAGTACCAGTGGTAGACAAGAACAAAGTCACTTGAGTACTGTAGTACATTTTGAGTATCTGTACTTGACTTGAGTGTTTGTATTTTTGGATACTTTCACTCCATTTCAAAGACAAAATATTGTACTTTTGAATAAACCACTTGAAAATAGCCGAATTACAAGCTCACAAAGTGTCACTTTTATTAATATTTTTGGTGCTTTTATACCTAAGTACTTTTTAAAAAAGCAAGTACAATACTCAGAGACTTTAACTCAAGTACAAATTCGACAGAGCCACTTGTAGTAATATTCTACCAGGAGTATATATACTTTGACTAAAGTACTTGAGTACTCCTCAGTACTCAAGCAGAGTAGGCTACTTTGTCCTGGCCCACCGGTCATAGTACCACCTACTGGAAAACAAAAAAATGAAAACAGCATGAAAAAAATACTTTCTCTTTCTACAAAGTATTGCACGTTTATACAAATCGCAGCTTCTTTTTCGCTTCCGCTTTGTTTTCTTTTTTCTTTTTTTTCTCTTTGATTGACAGTTGTACGTGACAAGAGGTCAAATACACTTTTCTATTTGGAATACAAAAAGGCAAAAATGTGAGTGACAGACAATAAAAAAAAGAATAATATTACAACAATAAAACATGAAAATAAAAAATAAAAGAAATAAAATATTTTTTCGTCGTCCATTCACTTAAAAACAGAATCTTCAGAAACATTTTTTTTCGCTCGGGAGCGATCTTTCACATTAACGACATTCCGCGGTATACGAACTTGCATTGTGCATAATTATCGCTTAAATTAATGCCTTATTAATGCATTACTGATGCTTCCATTTATTTATTTTCATATATCTCTCACTAATGTATCGTCTCTGACGAAACAATAAAATCAATATACAAATTTTCGACATTTTTGTTAAAAATCGAACTGGGATTTGTTTTTGAACAGGAAGCTTGTATAGTTTTTTTTTTTTTTTTGGCCGACTGGGCGGGGAGTGTGAGAAGGCAGAGGGAGTGGAGCACTGATAAACAGACGTAGGCAGTATAAATTTCACACACAATTTCAACCTGACATTTTAGATAACCTGGCCCAGAGTTTAGCTCTCATACAATACGCTCTTTATTTTATTTCATTTAACTCTGAGAGTGACTTGAATTTCACAGTTTTAATCCACTGTTTTCTTTGTTTGTTGTCCAGGTTTATTTAGCCTTTTATAAGATAAGATAAAACAAAACTTTATCGATCACCAAGCAGAAATGTTCAGTAGATTTTGTATTAAAACGCTTATTTGACAGCTCTATTAGAAACAAAGTTGACACTCTCACATGGCTGTTTATAGTTAAAGGAATAATTTGATACCATATGAATAACATGTCTGGTCCTGGATTATGTTTATGATGTGAACAGTGGTGGACAGTAACAAAGTACATTTACTTGAGAATCAATACTTTACTTGAGTATTTGTATTTTTTTAAAGAAACTTTATGACTTTCACTCCACGACATTTCAAAGACAAATATTGAAATGTTGACAAGACTGCATTTCCAGGAAGGGAAAAGTACATTATGAATTAACTTCTTAAGCCCTATTTCAAATATAGAGAAAATAGCATTATCTAGATCTACAATTGTTTCTGCTATTGATATTAATTGTACTTTGTACTTTTCAATACAGACATATTTCTTAAAAGCATGCACTTTTGAATACTCAAGTCTTTTTTGCCAGAGTACAAATTTGCCAGAGCAACTTTCACTTTTAGTCGAGTAATATTTGACCGGGAGTATTTATACTTTGACTCAAGTACTGGTGCTGTTGAGTACTTTGTCCATCACTGGTTTTTATGATATGACCACATTAAAAAAACATATCAAAAGTTGTATCAGTATTCAAGTGACTTGTGGGGACTTGTCTGTAAACATCTTTATCACACTGATATGTCTATAATATAATTATTAACTAACCGATTATGGTTAAATTAACTTGAATGGATGTATACGCTTATAAAACAGTAAACGTTGCAGGCAGCCATCATAGAGAGTGCCATGGTCCTTGGTGTTGAAGGCACAGACATCTATACGCAGACCCTCATTGGCTGCTGGATCGCGCATCAACGGGGCGGCGGCCATATTGGCAAGGGGAACCCGTCCAGAATTCCGCAGCGAGAAATACGCCGGTTTGTTTCAATTTGACTAGCAGTCACTTTCCCGTGATTTTTTGATCATTGGTCGAAAGGATCATGATGTATCCCCTATTGGTCCGAAGGACAGCCAATGAAATGCTTTTCCCCAATTGCTTCCCATGCTCCAGACGGGCGGAACAGCTTCTGGTCACAGAATTCGATAGGTCACCACATTCGACGCAACACCGGAAAACTTGGGTGTTTCGCTTTAACTATGGTGTTTTTTTGGTGAGAGAATCTGATTCATTTAAGATCATTGTAGTTATTTATTGACAAAATGGTCGATGGATATTTTTCGTCATAGTTTTGGTGTAGGACGGAGGAGGTGGACATTAGAGTATTGGAACGTGGAGAATGGGAGTATGTCTGTACTAGGGATGAGACGATATGAAAATAGTATTGAATCGTGGCCAAATTAAATTGCAGTTAACGATATTATATGTTGCATTCGAGGCTGCTGTGTCGAAAGACACATTTCTGTGAAAGCTGACAATAAAGCAGTATTGTATCGTATCGTATTATTGCGATAATCAAAATATGCTTATACTGCAAAAAATATCAGATCTACAATCTCACAGACGTTGGGAGCTTGTAGATCTGCTTTTTTTTGGGCAAAGAGCGGTCCAAGTACAGAGCCAACTCAGGTCCAGTGTATGACAAAGGACAATTTTGCGATAAATTAAAATCTCTGCGATATGATTATTATGAGCGTTTATGTTTTTATCGTGATAAAAGATAATAACGATTATCGTCCCGTCCCTATGCCTGTACCTGTACCAATATGGCGGCCGCGTAGACGCACCGAGCACGCTCCAATGCGGAATCTATGAGTATATTTATCTCTGGTTAAAGGGACTTGGAGAAAAGTTGTGTTTTTTTTGTTATGTTTTGTTTATTTTTTTTGCAAAGCCAGACCATCAGACGAGATCAGAATTGTGCCCTATAGTTGGTATTAAAGGAATACGTCACCAAATCTATCACTTACTCATCCCATGAAGCCTTGAATTCATGGAGATTATTTAGTTTTGTCGCATTCCTGAGCCAATAATCCAATATTTGACGAAATATTGGACGATCTATGTTTTTTAACATAGATCGTCAGTAGACTCATCAGTGATTACACAGCTGTTTTGGAGTTTATATTATTCATTTATATAATAATTTTGTTCTCTATACCGCAGAAAAGTACTTTTGTTGGGGTGACGTATTCCTTTAAAATTAAAACATTAAAATAACCTCGTCTTTGGCGCTCGGCGTGAATGTAGTCGTAGATAAAAATAAAAAATAAAAACTGAAATGATTTGACAGTCCTAAAGGACAGTGGTGGAAAGTAACTAAGTATATTTACTCAAGCACTGCACTAAAGTATCATTTTCAGGTACTTTTACTTTACTTGGGTTAGGGTAAGTATTTCAATTTTTTCAATACTTTATACTTCTACTCCGCTACATATCAGGGGTCAAATATTGTATTTTTTTACTCCACTACAATTAGTTACAAGTTACTTTGTAGATTTAGAATATAAATACAAACATTTACATGGACCAATTAAGCCCCTATTTTATATGTCCGTCCATTCGAAAATAGCCGATTAACAAGCTCACAACCCGTCGCAGTGCAACATGTTGTGAGCTTGTAGATTGGCTATTTTAAAAAGGTATTTTTGGCAAATGCTGAAAACGTTTGGAAAAAAACTTTTGAGTACGGGACTTTTACTTGTAAGAGAGAATTTCTATATGGTGGTATCAGTACATTTTACTTGAGTAAATAATCTTGAGTAGTTTTCTCTCACCACTGTTAAAGTGGAGCTCCTGAGTGAATGAACTTACACAACGTTGCTGTCAGGCAGAAACATCATATCTCCATATTTCAATGCCCTACTTAATCATACAAGAGGTTGGCACAAAAGTAGTGAGAATTGTCGATCTACAAGTCAGCTTGTAGATTCACTATTTTCAACTATTTTTTTATGTTTTAAAAAATAAAATCAAAAAGGAATTTTGGACATACAATGTTTCCACCCAACAGCAACAACAAACATAACCTCTATGTATGCAGACAATATAAAAAAGACTAACAATCATGATGCTATTTATCGTTGTAATAATCAGCGTTAATGTCTAATAAAAACTCATTTTGTCGTGAGTAGACCATATGACCGCTATTACGGCGCTTCTCGAGTTACACAGAGAATGTAATAAAGTATTGTTTTTGAGGATTGTAAAAGTCGTTTTGTTTAAAATCCAGCCCATAGAATGTAGAGATATATATATATATAGTGGGCCATTTTCCAAATGTTATCAAGGCCAACCAGAAGTGTTCAACACTGATAATGGAACAGGGCCATATTCCTTTTTCCAACACACTTGGTCAACGGCCACGCCCGGGGGAGTGTTCAATTAGCGCTATCCAATGATCAAATCTGTTGGAAAATATAATGTAGCCAGTGGCAGCCATGCTAGCTCCACCCTCCTCCTCCTCATGCTAAGTAATAGTAGCGCCTGAACACGCTCATTTCTTTAGAGTTTGGTATTTTGATTTGTCATAATGGTCGTCGTTGAATTCTTCAGCCATTTTAAATGATATTCAAATCAGTCTGGACATTTCTTGAGAAGGAGCAGGATCAAAAACATGGCAGCCAACCAGCATCCAATCGGGTCAAACTCTGTCTGTGATTGGTTGGCGTTGTCCAACACAGACCGTTCACCAGATCTCACAAAGATCTGGATGGGGTGTTTGTTGATAAAAGGCAGTGAAACGCATGATATGTCAGTCTGGTGTCCAACTGTCCAACCTCGGCCTTTCAACCATTGGCTACAACCAGGGTTCGATTCGTAAAGTGTTCTGAGCTTTGACGCCGCGCTAGCGACTCCTACAGGCTGGGGGCGGAGCCTATCAAGGGGGAATGTTGAACAGGAGGAGTAGGACGGAGGCTCCTCACTGGCAAGTGAGCCAGTAGCGTCCAACAGTACGTCCTCCCGGTGGGGGCTCCTCACTGGCAGGTGAGCCAGGAGGATACAACAGCAGTGGCAAGCAGTGGGAGTAACGACTAAATTGGGGAGAAAAGGGCTACTTGACGAATTTCCCTCGCAACATCAATAAAGGTCTTATCTTACTCTAAATGTATAAAAGAAAAAAAGCCCTCCAATCGAACCGTGGCCGTAACACAACGCGTTGGATTAGCATCAGTTAGCGTGCTAACTGGATTAGCATCAGTCAGCGTGTTAATTGGAACATGGCCCACAACTGTATATTTACACAACAGGAAAAGCTATAAATTCATATTGACACATATTGACATAAATGCATAAACGGCCTTTCTGTAAAGTACAATAGCTTAGTAATGTTTCATCTGATCCCAAACCGTTTAGTTTTTTTCCTTCTATGTAAAACTACAGCAATTATCATCAATAGATAATACCATTATATAGTCTTAATAAAAAAAACAAAAAAAACAAACATTATAAACATTGACGGAGGATAAAAGAACAATAACAATGTAACTTCCTCTGTAGAAAATAAAAACAAAATCAAACAAATGTTGTAATTTGGGTAGGCAAGGGAGAGCACCTAATGCAGTAATACAGAACTGTAAACGATCTAAGATAGATAGATAGATAGATAGATAGATAGATAAGCTACAACGATACGGTACGCCACAGACGACAAGGGTAGACAAATACGTCACATTTCACATCCTCATAGGACACTTTGCTCCCTGTACGAGGAGGTTTGGGACTTTCTGTGCGTTTTTTACATTCTTACTGTTTGGATTGCAAATCAAGATATTTTTTTCCTTTTCCGTTAAGGAAGGTCCTGTTCGCCGAGGAGCCGGACCTGTCTCTGATTGAAGATCGCAAACAGACATTTAATTGAGTCGGCTACGTGAAACTGTAGTTTTGTCTTTTAGATTATTAAACATTTGACAAAAGAGAGATTTTTTTTTGTGATCTTACGCGATCGTTAAAGAGCAATCCGTACTCCATCCGACGTGGGAACTTTTCTCCGTAAAGGGAGGTGACATAACCACAAATTGACGTCATTCAGAACTTCTGATGGGCGGTGTCAGAACTTTCTCTTGGAACTTGTGCACCTCCAGGTGTCCTGAATCTCCTAACTTTAGCTCAGAAAGCCTGTCCTGAACCGCGACGTTGGAAGTAGTATGTACTGGCCTTAAGTCTTTGTGAGTGACAAAGTCACAATATCGCCAACAGAAATAAGTTATTTTTGCTTTCAGCCAATAAAAGTGATTCTGATCCTGGCTCAAGACACGATAATTTCCTTTTTGGTTAAATCCAATAAGAAATCCCCAAACCTCTTCAGAATTATTATTGTTTAAATAAAAAAATAAAAAAGGAACCTTTGGAAGTTCTCCAACGAAAAAAAAAAAGAAAAAGAAAGAAAAAAACAACCCAAAACGGTACTTCAGTCTTTGTCAACACCCTGCCCAGCCTTCCGCACGGACAGACAGACAGACAGACAAACAGACAGAAAGCCGGCTAGCTTAGAAAGAACGTATAGAAAGAAGTAGTAGAAGAAGTGATTTGGGGGGGGGGGGGGGGGGCGGAGTTGGAGGAGAGGTGGGCGTTTCTCACAGAGGAAGCCCCTCCCCCTCACATCATGGTCTCTACGATGGTGTGGGTGGGGCCTTTGAGGAGGAGGCTGCCTCCCCCCTTGCCGTTGTTCCCGTTGGGGTCCAGGGGGTAGCGGAGCTCCTTGGGCCCGCGGTGGTCCGCCGGGCGGGAGCTGGCCCCGCCCCTCACGGGGGCCGCAACCGCCTTGATCCTCTGCACACAGGACGAGAGAGGGGCGGAGTCAATTATTCAAATATTTGTTTTTATATATTTCTATTAAATAGCTCTATATTATTGTAACTGCTATAGAGTGTTTGTTCACTAACAGTGTTAAATAGCTCTATATTGTGATAGTAATCGTTGCTAATAGAGTGTTTGTTCAGTAACAGTGCTAAATCGCTCTATATTGTCATAGTTATCATTGCTGTAGTGTTTATTCAGTAACAGGGGTCTCCATGTCTCTCCAGCTCTTTAATAAACAGAAAATGCATTTTCTGGTCAGGTTTTCACAATATAGAGCTATTCAACACTGTTACTGAACAAGCACTATAGCAATGATTACAACAAGACTATAGAGCTATTTAGCACTTATTTTAACCACAACATATCACTTACACCCCCTTTAACATGTATGTTGTGTTCTTTTTGTTTTTGTACATTTTATTTGCATCGTTTTGTTCCCTTACATAAAATGCAAAAAAAAAAAGAAGCAATTCCCTGCATGTGTCAACTACTGTGCTGCTTGCCCCACGCACCTCTATGAGCGGCCCGTCTGATTGGATGATCTTGATGACGACCACCATGGGGATGCAAATCATGGAGGCCAGGGCTAGGGTCCAGCCCACTCCGATGGACCAATCAGGATACTCGTAGACCTTGTTGTACGTCAGTGGCTTGTATTTGACCAATGAGAAGACGAAGGTGCTCTGAACAGGAAGAGGAACAGGGAAGTCGACACACATTCATTTTGGAGTATTTGTCAAAATTGTCATATATTTTCACTATTTTTAATGCCCCATGTAATTGATGTGTACAAACCCACGTTCCAATGTTCAATGCGAAAATCACACTTAAAAGAGAATTCCGGACTACCTTTTTCTTACCTTTTATATGATATTATTATATCCTAGGACGAGTGGTAGAGTAGAAAAAAATGCATAACTCCATCCCGAGTCCCCCGCAGCTAAAAACCCGAGCGTGCGGTCCATGCGCTAGATTGTGTATTTTAACCCATTAAGACCTGGAACTGTGTCATTTTTAGATTTGGCACCGAGTGCCGCGCTACGAGCTTGTAAATCTGCTATTTTTGAAAAATCGTGAAAATGTGTGCAAATCTTTGAATATATATATTTTCAAAGCGAACATTTTTAACTCAAATCTTTGCTTCTGAGGGTCGCTGGAACAAAATATTTTGATGGGGGTCCGCGGCCAAATACATATAATTTTGGGGGTCCTTGACATGAAAAAGATTGAGCACCACTGATATAGAAACATGCGTTTTTCAGAATACTGTTGAGATTTAGGAGACATGTAGAATCGGCTTCAGGTCTCAATGGGTTAATAATTAATATATTTTTTTTTTTTGGTGAGATCTGACGTTCATATCGACAGAAAACTCTCCACAGTGTTTGTGTTGGATGTGCCCATCCGTAAGTCTCGCAAGACGAGATTTCACCCGTGATGTCATCCAAGTCAGTTTGTAAACACTAACGGCGACCCATTTGGGACAACAACACTGTGGCGAGGTTTCTGTTGATATGAACGTCAGATCTAAAAAAATATAAAGAAAAAAAGAAGCTATTAAAATACTCGATCCAGCACATGGACCGTACGTACGCACAGGTTTTTAGCTGTGGTGGACTCGAGATGATTTTTTTCTACTGTAGGTAGGTAGGTCGTCCTAGGATATAATAATATCATATAAAAGGTAAAAAGGTAGTCCGGAATTCTCCTTTAAATCGTTAATTGCAATTAGTTGTATGACAAGTAATCAACAAGTAAAATGACATTATCGTGACAGCCCTATAGGCAGCCACAAGGTCTCTGGCAGCAGGCTACTAAAGACCAGCGTTCATTTCGTCGACTAAAACTATGACGATTTTTTTCCCGTGGACTACCTTTTTTCACTGACAAAATAACTAAATAAAAACTAAGCTATGATGACTAAAACTAAGAATAATATTCACAATTCCGTCAAAAACTAAAAAACTAGACTAAAATGTTAGGGAGGGACGAGTGGGGAAGAGATCCAGTAACTAAGACATGTCATTTTATGCTTGGCTGCGCGTGGCTGTCGCACTCTGTGTGTGTGTGTGTGTGTGTGTGTGTGTGTGTGTGTGTGTGTGTGTGTGTGTGTGTGTGTGTGTGTGTGTGTGTGTGTCCTCACCATACACAGGAGAGGCGTGATAATAGTCCAGCTCCATTTCATCCATGGATTTGGTCTGTAGCCGATCATGTCCTCAATCGCATCGTAGAAATTATCAGCGCCTGGAAAAGAAAAACCCAGAAACGTGACGAAAACAGCTGGCCGAACATGTAGGCAAAATGTACTGCAGCCAAGACTGGCGTCTTGTCTCAACAGTGAAATGAGCATTGTTGTGCTCAATATACTTGTGAGGACCAAAATGTCCCCACAAGTACAGTAAAATATGAGAAATAGACGTTAGAGGACCGTTTTCCTTGTTCCTCACAAGCAGTGTTGCAATGCTGAATTGGAACGTGGTTGCACTCTATTTTAATGATGTGACGCGCACGTCGCTTAACACCTACACTACAGGTCACACAATGGACAATTGATATGCATCTAGGCTCATTCCTATGTTAATTCGCCTGGTGTGAGCCTTTGTAAACTTAATTGAGGTGTGAATTTAAAGTTGTTTTAAATCTATGCATGTGCCTGCGCGTGCTCCTGGTCAAATAAGTTCCTGCACGGCGTGCAAGGCCGTCCCATGAGCAATGCAACCCTGCTCACAAGATAAAAAGTGTGTTCTATGGGTAAAAAACTATTTTTAGAGATTCAGGTTGGGGTTAGGGTTTAGGATTAGACATTCAGAAGGTATGTTTAGGGATTAGAGATAGCGTTATGCCTGATTTGCATGTAGTTGTAAGCTAGTGTTGTGCACAGAAAAATTGCGGATCTACTAGGTCTGCTATTTTGCGGCTTTAGGCTTACGTTTTTTTTTTTTTTTTTTAGGTGCACAAATGGCGTTCAAATTGGCCTCCTAAAATGTTAATGTCCTCCACAAGTATAGTAGGCTATTACAACAAACCTGTGTTTGTGTTTGGTGTGTGTGTGTGTGTGTGTGTGTGTGTGTGTGTGTGTGTGTGTGTGTGTGTGTGTGTGTGTGTGTGTGTGTGTGTGTGTGCGTGTGTGTGCTTGCATGTGTACTCACCATAAACCCAGGCTACAGCGATACATTCAAAGAATGCCACCCACAAGAGGCAAACACCACTGGCTGCATAGTAGTCAAACAGCTGGAACACGTACATCCCACCCTGTAGGGGGCGATATAACACACATACAAATGAATATCTTCGCTGTCGAGTGAAAACCTTGTACGTCCAAAATGTTCCCTTTTTATTATTATTTTTGTAAATAAAATGGTTGAACATAGCCGATCTACAAGCGTTGTGAGCTTGTAGATCGGTTAAATTAGGAGCTATACACTATGAGAGAGAGAGAGAGAGAGAGATGCGTGCGTGCGTGCGTGTGTGTGTGTGTGTGCACGTGTGCGTGCGTGTGTGTCCAGTGTGAGAAAGTCTCTCTGGGAATGCTAAACTCAAACCAGGCCATCACAGCCATAAAAAGACGTTGGCATGGGAACACGAGAGAGAGAGAGAGAGAGAGAGAGAGAGAGAGAGAGAGAGAGAGAGAGAGAGAGAGAGAGAGAGAGAGAGAGAGAGAGAGAGAGAGAGAGAGAGAAGATGTCCAATGGAATACAAGCACCTTAAGGTCTACAGTATCAATCATAATATGTGTATTCTTGCACTGTACCCAATTGTTTTTGTTACTTAGGCTTTTCTTGACCAAAACGTAAAATGTTATTTAGATAGAATGTTGTTTAGACGGATGCTAGGTT
This sequence comes from Gymnoscopelus braueri, assembly GCF_963280865.1. Taxonomy (NCBI): domain Eukaryota; kingdom Metazoa; phylum Chordata; class Actinopteri; order Myctophiformes; family Myctophidae; genus Gymnoscopelus; species Gymnoscopelus braueri. The sequence goes on from NC_137612.1 coordinate 58,352,405, forward strand.
CATTGTTTACTACTTTGTTTCTAGTGTGTGTGTGTGTGTGTGTGTGTGCGTGTGTGTGTGTGTGTGTGTGTGTGTGTGTGTGTGTGTGTGTGTGTGTGTGTGTGTGTGTGTGTGTGTGTGTGTGTGTGTGTGTGTGTGTGTGTGTGTGCATGTGTGAGCATGTGTACGTACGTGTGTGTGTGTGTGTGTGTGTGTGTGTGCGTGTGTGTGTGTGTGTGTGTGTGTGTGTGTGTGCAGTGGTGTAAAGTTACTAAGTACATTTACTCATGTACTGTACAATTTTGAGGTACTTTTACTGTACTGGAGTATTTCCAATTGTCTATACTTTTACTCCACTACATCTCAGAGGCAAATATTGTGCTTTTACTCCACTACAATTATTTGAAAACTTTAGTTACTAGTTACTTTGCAGATATAAATTATTACATTATAACCACTTTACCCCTATTTTATAAACTATTTAAAAAATAGCCGATCTACAAGCTTGTAGATCTGCTATTTTCAAACATTTAAGTACTTTTACTTTTGGTACTTTAAGTGCATTTGCGTGCGTGTGTGGGTGCAATGGAAGTTCTCATGACTTGACATCACAAATAGCCGTGTCACTATTCCCTCGGGAGGGAGCAGACCAGGACAGTAATAGATTTATACATTCTGCTTTTTTTCTGCGTTTCTCAAACTGACAGCACAGCCGGCCAGAAATAGCAACGTACCACTGGCTCTGTTCCCATGCTGTTTGTTTTATTGTGTCCATTACTGTGTTTTATTGTGTTTGTGTTTTGATGCTTTTTATATTTCATTGAGGATGCCTGTTCAGCGTTGCCATGCCTGCTTATTCTAAGCGACTTTGGGGTTGTTTTTCCTGTAAATGATCTTGTAAATGTATTTATTTTCCAGGGTGGTTCCTAAAGTGTAGTTGCTTATTTGGGCTTGCTTCCTAATACTGTTTAGATCAGTGGTTCTCAAACATTGGCAAGGACCCCTGAGATTAATATGTATTTGTCCATGGACCCCCATCTGAAAACATGTTGGAAAACAAGATTTTTTTTTTTTCATAGACCTGTTCGCTTGTTTCTCTTGCAAAATTTGTTTCTCTTACTGTTGCTCTTACTGTTAATTGACCACTTTAACCCCTATATAAATCAGCTTTTTGAAAATACGTGTTGAAAAGACACATTGTGAGCTTGTAGATTGGCTGTTTTCAAAAACATTTTTGGAAACAATGTGCAAAATGTGGAATATTTTTAAAACATTTTAACAACACAAATCGTTTATGGGGGTCCCTGGCACAAAATATTTTCAGATGGGGGTCCCCGGTAAAATATACATTCATTTGGGGGTCCTCGACATGAGAACCATTGGGTTAGAAATAGATAATTCAACAATAGTCCCCTGATTGTCTTACTCATAAGACAATAGCACATATAAGAACACAAACAAAGCTGATTCTGACCATATATAACATCCCCACCTACCCTTCCAGCTGCGTGCGCGTGTGTGTGTGTGTGTGTGTGTGTGTGTGTGTGTGTGCGTGCGTGCGTGCGTGCGTGCGTGCGTGCGTGCGTGCGTGCGTGCGTGCGTGCGTGTGTGCGTGTGCGTGTGCGTGTGTGTGTGTGTGCGTGTGCGTGTGTGTGTGTGAGTTACCTTGGTGACCATGGTGAGTCCCAGTAGGTAGCTGCAGAAGCAGATCACAGCGATGAAAATCTCTCTACGGTAACCCTTCCTTAGGAAGGACGGGTACAGATCAACCAATGAAGTGATCTGCCCTTCCACCTCCACAAACTGATGCCCGCACGCCCAGAGAGAGAGAGAGACACACACAGAGAGAGACAGAGACAGTCATTTTCTTGACCTTGACACAATTCAGTGTCACAGACAAGGGAGGACTTAAAGCTTTCATGACATTCACTTTTACACCACATTCAAAGTCTTTGTCCTGGTCCTTCAAAAGTGTAAAAAAAGTTTTAAGTGAAAATTCCATTCCAGTGATCAATGGCAGGTGTTTTTCTCTCACATTTCTAAAGCCTTTTCAACTGCAATGAAAAAAGAAATCTTTGCCTGCGGGTGTCGCTGGTGAGGGATTTTGCCTGTCAATCATCGCCTTTGCTCCGCCCCCCCCAAAGGAAAGGATAGGGGAGGGGAGGGGCGAGGAGGAGAGTGGGCGGGATTAATCGACTGTGACCTCACTGTCGAAGGGCCAAGCTCAGATTACTTTTCAGCCTAATTATTCAGAAAACCCCAGACCACAGAAAATCCACTGAATGTTCTAAGTTCAGGTTTTTTGGGTGTAATTGAGGTCATAAAACCCCAAATAAAACATTGAAAATAAAAAAAGTGAAAATGAATGTCATGATACCTTTAAGACTGATTCATCATTATGATGTCACGCCAATCATAATTGCGATCTTCAAGGTGGAAACACGTCGCGCCGGTTCTTAACACATTGACCGCCAGAGGTTAATCTCATAATGTACTCACCAGTGCCAACGTGTTATTGTTGTTTTTTTGTTTTTTTCATGTCGCCATAGATCTTGTTAAAATCCTTAAGATTGAGCCGTACACGGTCTGTTTACATCCGCGACATCTCACTGTATCTCCCAGTGAAAACCGCATGTCAAACGGATCTCCATGATTGTAGTTAGAGCGGATTACGTTAAACAGTGATATGCGAGGAGAAAAAACTACAGGAAGAGAATTGAGTTTCAGTGTGCGCTTTAGAATGGGAGCCGACGTGATCGTCAAAACCGGATCCCCGCTGGAATTGAGGCCCATAAAGAAGGGCTTTTTTAAGACTGCAGTTCTCATTAATGGCCTAGCAGGTGTCACTATTTCCCCCCTGCCGACTGCAGAACAATTACCACGCCATTGATTGCGATGGGGATTGGACCGGACTTTACACTTGATTTTATTACCTTAGTAATCATTGTCATAAATACGCCATGCGTTCAGTCGCTTGACCTCTTTGTTCAATTACCATTTCATGCGTTTTTGTAAATTATGGTCCCATTCATTTTAAAATTGATGATAAAGTAGGGTATGCCTCTAGGGCTTCTACTGGCTCTACCGAGTGAAGACCCGCCCTTCGCCGCCCTTCCAGCCAATAGCATTAGTTTCCGGTTGCTTTTCGGGACAGGAAGCACCAAGATGGTGGATCGACAAGCTCATAACGTGACGCGTCACGTTATGAGCTTGTCGATCTGCTATTTTCAGCGAAAGCTTGGGGTGTAAAGTAACTAAGTACATTTACTCAAGTACTGTACTTAAGTACAATTTTGAAGTACTTTTACTTCTACTCCACTACATCTCAGAAGCAAATACTGTACTTTTACTCCACTACAATTATTTCAAAACTTTAGTTACTAGTATAAATTACTACATTATAAAACATACATTAAACACTTCAGCCCTATTTTATACCTAGGCTATTTTCAAACATTGTAGTACTTTTACTTTTGGTACTTTAAATACATTTTGATACTAATACTTTTGTACTTTTACTCAAGCAAATTTTGAATTCCGGACTTTTACTTGTAACAGAGTAGGCCTACTTCTACATTGCAGTATTGATACTTTTACTTTACTTTAAAACATTTGAGTACTTTTTTCCACCACTGCCCCACGGAAACAGAAAACAGAACAGACACCAGCGCAGAGCCCTGAGGGTCTCCGCTTGACCACATGGGGTTTTACAGTGGACAAAGAAAGGACGTGACCATCCACATCCTCATCCTCACCTGACTGTCGAGGCCCAGCAGCAGTAACATGATGAAGAACAGGATGGCCCAGAACGTTGGCATAGGCATCATGGACACCGCCTTGGGATAGGCTATGAACGCTAGGCCTGGACCTACACACACACACACACACACACATGCACACGCACACGCACACGCACACGCACACACGCACACGCACACACACACACACACACACACACACACACACACACACACGGAAAGGAGGGGGGTTGGGGGTGGGGGGTGGAGAAGAAGAACAACATTACAACCGTGTGATTGGTTCATCGATCGGTGCCGCAATTGGGGAAACATTAGTTTGTGTGTGTGTGTGTGTGTGTGTGTGTGTGTGTGTGTGTGTGTGTGTGTGTGTGTGTGTGTGTGTGTGTGTGTGTGTGTGTTTGTGTGTGTGTTTGTGTGTGTGTGTGTGTGTGTGTGTGTGTGTGTGTGTGTGTGTGTGTGTGTGTGTGTGTGTGTGTGTGTGTGTGTGTGTGTTTGTGTGTGTGTGTGTGTGTGTGTGTGTGTGTGTGTGTCTGTGAGTGTGTGTGTGTGTGTGTGTGTGTGTGTGTGTGTGTGTGTGTGTGTGAGTGTGTGTGGGCACTGTTGCTGTTGATCAAGCCAGTGCAGGCAGACAGACATAATTAGCTCGATGATGTCACTGGGAGGCAGGTTTCCGAACTGTCCACAGCCCACCAATGAGACGCGATGTGAGTTAGACAGAAATGCTGCCATATTATAATGATATTGGTTGAAAATGGCTGAATAAGAGCTCCTTTAATAGAAGGGTTACAAAAATGGACTCTGTATGTTATACGTACACACCCAGCAGAAGGGAACCACTGGTTTGAACTGGGTTTAACTCAAAACTAAGGGTTTCGTCCAGGACCATTCCTGACATGTCTTTGTGTCATTTATATTCCGTAGTGTCACTTGCCCAATCTACTGTATTTTTAGGGATACAAACATACAGTAATGTTTGTTTTGGTAGACGGGGAACAAACAGTGAAAACAGGACAATTTGTTTCTCTAGGTAAACACCACCACACTACTCCAGTGACTGATAACTGCTGCTATAAATGCAACAACATTGTTTTGTCATGTAAACACAGGGCAAAGTTACATTATCTGCCTTTAATCACGGTTATTTTTGGCACAATTATTGTGACATGAAATTTCCATATCATGGAGTACGTATAACTGAGATGAGTCCAATAGTAGAAGCAGCAGAACAGCATTATGGCTGACAGCTACAGTAGACATTTAAAACAGGTTCATTTGACATCAGGAGTTTTATGACAAAGCATCCAGTGACAGTCTTCTGGCTGACTGTCACTTTCAACATCATAAAAACTTGACAGTCCTCTGGCTGACCGTCACTTTCAGAAGAGCTGCTACATGAAACTCAAGTTTCCTTCACATGTCCTTCAAAACAAAAGTATTTTGGTGATGGACAGTGCACGATTACAACATTTAAGTTGACGATTAATTGTCATCCTACATATAAATGACCAAACCTCTGTGGACAGGATATGTCTGTTCTATGTTCTCTGTTCTCTGTCCTGCCCGGTTCTCCTCAATCGCTTGAGCAATTGATCTGAATCTGCACACGCCCATTGTCCATTAGCATTATGCACCAGATGACGCCGCCCGTTTTTACCTTTCCCAAAATGTACACTGTTTATTAGCCTTTTTATGTCGACGCCAGAGATTTCTTGTGTGTCACTTTCCATCCCTGATATACTGTCTGTGCACAGCGCATAACCCACACTGCACATACTTTGGGTGCTCATATCCCCGGACGGGTATGGTCTAGTACAAATAATTGCGATTAGCTATTTAAAAGTAGATTTTAAATCCCTCGGCACGCAGCTAAGTGTAAAATCAGGCATTACGACGCCATCAAGGCTCGCCAACATACATTTTTACTCGACTTAATCAACTGTAAATTTAGTCGACTAATATTCAGTCAACTAAAACTAGGCTAAAACTGAATCAAAATTTGCTGTCAAAATGAACACAGTTTCAGTGCCTGAGACAATCTGTTGTGTTCCTGTCTGTAGGTCAACGGCACAAAGATGACCTTGAAGTGAACCTGAACGTGTTGCATGCCTTACAGAGTGAGGCGTCCAACAATAACACCAGAACATAATACTACCATGTCATTGAAAGGACCAAAATATCCAAGCAAACAAAAACAACAACATGGGACTTGCGCTACAGCCTAATAGTGGCTATTATTAAACCTCCAGTTTTCCACTCACGGAAAATCAGCTCAGTTGTTGGCAAAGGAACCAAACATAAAAATGTCAGTCTCATATAAATATAATGTAACAAACGGCCTGGATTAGAAGAAGGCACGTGTGTTATGTATCTTTAGGGTTCAGGCCCAGACAGAGAGACCACAACTGTGGCCACGGTCAATAAGGCAGAGTGACACATGCATATAGACGCATGTTGAGAACAACGTTGATAGCGTTCACTAACGTCCACACTATGTTGGTTTGTTAGAAAACGTGTCCTGCTAACAGTGACACTGTGCTAACTGAGCTGTCACGTGGCTCGGTAAGAAACTCCAGCTTTGAAACTCCAAACTTAAGATTCTAAAAATCTAGAATTCTACAAAAGTTGCGTTAGCAATGCTATAGGATCTTTGCATGGTTTTGATTGTGCGGATCGCCAAATCCATTCATGATCCAAATTACTCCCCATTTGTTTTTTGTTTTTTTGTTTTCTTTTTTTTTGGGGGGGGGGGGGGCTTTATCAACCACAGTGATTTTCTGATGATGCTTTATTTTATTTTAATGAAACCAGGGAAGCAGTGATGGTGAGCACTGCCATTCTTACACTTCACTGCCTCACTCAGCAATGAAGTTGTGTGTTATTTTTGTCTTTGAATTTTATGAGGAGTTTCCCGTAGCTGTCTGGGCTTCCCAGAACGGAAACCTTCGTACCCATCTGGGTTTCCCAGAAAGAAACCCTCATACCCGTCTGGGTTTCCCAGAAAGAAACCCTCATAACCGCCTGGGTTTCCTCAGAACGTACCTGACTCGGCCACATCAGCGATGTCCACCCCTTGCTCCTGTGCCATGAATCCCAGGACGGAAAATATTGCGAATCCGGACACAAAACTGGTACCGCTGTTCAGGGCCCCCAGCAGCATACAGTCCCTATATGTCACATATACAGTATACGGTTTTAATAAACACACACAAATAGTCCCTATATGTCACATACAGTATACGGTGTTAATGAACACAAACAAACAGTCCCTATATGTCACACATATACCGTGTTAATGAACACACACACAAACACGAGCCCACCCCAGCAGACCCTCCATGAACGGGGACAGCCCTACCTGTAGCAGTTGTACTTGTACTTGTTGTAGCTCCCCAGGGAGGTCATGGCGCCCAGGCAGATGGCGTAGGAGAAGAAGATCTGCGTGCCGGCATCGATCCACACCTTGGAAGACGAGAAGACAGAACACAGAGGCTCACCTTGATTGACCAGTGTTCATTTTTATATGTTGGCTATTAAAAAAATAGCAGATGTACAAGATCTTGTACATCTGCAATTTTTTTTATATTTAAAAGAAAGCATCTCAAACGTGACAAAGTTTGAGAACCGCTGCCATTGACCTCCTGCTTCTAATTACTTAATCCGTATCATAAAGGCAGTGTGTGGGCCACCTACGTACCTCGGGGTCCTGCAGGCGGGCCAGGTCAGGGTAGAGGTAGAACTTGATGCCCTCGGAGGCGCCGGGCAGAGTGACGCCTCGCACCAACAACACGATGAGCATGACGAACGGGAAGGTGGCCGTGATGTACACCACCTGGACACACACACACACACACACACGCACACATTCACATTCACACGCACACGCACACACACACACGCACACACACACGCACACGCACGCACACGCACATTCACATACACACGCACACGCACACACACACACGCACACGCACACGCACACGCACACGCACACGCAGGGAAAATAAAACACCAAACATTACAGCTCAAAGCTTTTCTTTTTGTTTCTGGTTGCATAGTGTTCTGTCAGATCTCACAAAAAAAAAGAAAAAAAAGAATACGCGATCTAACACAAGGCCTATTGGCGCACGTTTCAAGCTGTGGCGGACCCGTGATAGAGTTATGATGATTTTTCTACTGTACCATAGAATCATAGAAAAGGTAAGAAAACCGTGGTCCAAAATTCAAGGCACTGGGAAACATTTCCAGTTTTTTTTACCTTAGTAAACGTTGCCCTAAATATGTTATGCTTCCAGTCGCTAGTTTAAAGTCTTCTTTGAATTATCATTACATGCTGTTTTTCCCATTAACCCATTAAGACCGGGAACGCATCTGTCATTTTAAGATTTCTTTGGCTATTTATTTTTTTTCAATCGTGGAAAATGTGTGCAAATCTGCAAAATCTATATATTTTTTAAAGCGAAATGTTTTACTTAAATCTTTGCTTCTGGGGGATTCTACAAATGTCTTCTAAATCCGTTTTCTGTAAAACATATGTTTCCATTTCAGTGGCTTTCAAACCTTTTCATGTCAAGGACCCCCAAAATGATATGTATTTGGCCGCTGACCCCCATCAAAATATGTTGTAATAGGGACCCCCAGAAGCAAAGATTTGAGTAAAAAAAAAACCTTTAAAAAATATATATATATTAAAATGTTTGCACAAATGTTCGAGATTAAAAAAAAAAAAAAAAATCTCTGGCACAAAATATATTTGAGATGGGGGTCCGCAGCCAAATACATATCATTTTGGGGGTCCTGACACGAAAAAGTTTGAGAACCACTGTTCTACTGTGCTACAAGTAATACATGTGCGCACGCACGCACGCACGCACGCACGCACGCACGCACGCACGCACGCACGCACGCACGCACGCACGCACGCACGCACGCACGCACGCACGCACGCACGCACGCACGCACGCACGCACGCAAACACAGTGCTTGTAAGGTCAGTGTGTTGTGTTTTACATGTGGTTAATTGCTCGGTTACAGGCCTTGGCAGCGAACACAGAGAATAAATCAGCCCTGACCAATCAATAAGCCTTCAGGGGGACGGGGGAGGAGGGAGGGGGGGTGTCTGGCATCGACTGCATAGTCTGTCTGCGCTGACTGCTGTTGCTGATGTTGTTTTATGGACGTGTAAAGCTGCAGTTACCGCTATAAATCCACTGCTTGTCTGCTTCTATACATTATACGGTACACAGTACAACATGGCTGTCGGCAGTGGTGGGAAAAAGTACTCAAATGCTTCACTTAAGTGAAAGTATCAATACTGCAAAGTAGAAGTACTCTGTTTACAAGTGAAAGTCAAGAATTTAAAATGTACTACGTAAAAGTACAAAAGTATTGGTATCAAAATGTGCTTAAATTACCAAAAGTAAATGTACTAAAATGTTTGAAAATAGCAGATCTACAAGCTCACAACACGTCGCGATGCGACTTGATGCGACTAGTAACTAAAGTTTTCAAATAACTGTAGTGGAGTAAAAGTACAATATTTGCCTGTAGTGGAGTAGAAGTAAAAGCATAGACAGTTGGAAATACTCCAGTAAAGTAAAAGTACCTCAAAATTGTACGTAAGTACAGTACTTGAGTTAACATACTTAGTTGCTTTACACCACTGTGTACAGATTATTTACTTTTTGATATTAGACTGATTCTTGGTTTATAAATGATCTATGATCCTAGATTATCATTTCTATGCCTCGTGTTTAACTTGCTTACTGTAAGTCACTCTGGATTTGACTGATAAAATGCCTAAATTGTGAAATTGCTGATTTCTATGCTATACGCTCAATTCTGGAAATTCACTCGGCTTTTTCCTTTCCCTCGTTTTTCTGCATGTTTACTCCGTTGCCAAGGATACCATGACGTCACCTCAGGTCTCATGTTTTTTTTTCTAAATTTAGTCCTGGTGAATGTGTGATCACATGAGGTGTGTGTGTGTGTGTGTGTGTGTGTGTGTGTGTGTGTGTGTGTGTGTGTGTGTGTGTGTGTGTGTGTGTGTGTGTGTGTGTGTGTGTGTGTGTGTGTGTGTGCGCGCGCGTGCGTGCGTGCGTGTGCGTAACCCTAACCCAAACAGAAAACAAAAGCTGAATTTATAGACAGACAGACAGACAGACAGACAGACAGACAGACAGACAGACAGACAGACAGACAGACAGACAGACAGACAGGCACCTTGCCGGTGGACTTGACTCCCTTCCAGATGCAGAAGAAGCAGATGATCCAGACAGCCGCCAGACAACCAGCCAGGTCCCATTTGATGGGTCCCATCTCATCGATGCCTCCGCTGATCCCCAGCACGTTGTGCCTATTGTGAACACACAGAGGAGTTTAATGCATTATTGATTATCCATTATTATCAGTGGTGGGGAAAAGTGCTCAAATGTTTTACTTAAGTAAAAGTATCGTTACTGCAATGTAGACGTACTCTGTTACAAGTAAAAGTCCGGAATTCAAAATTTACTTGAGTGAAAGTACAAAAGTATTGGTATCAAAATGTACTTAAAGTACCAAAAGTAAAAGTAATAAAATGTTTGAAAATAGCAGATCTACAAGCTCACAACACGTCGCGATGCGAGGCGTTGTGAGCTTGTAGATCGTCTATTTTCAAATAGTTTTCAAATGTATAAAATAGGGCAAAAGTGATTAATGTATGTTTCATAATATCATAATTTATATCTGCAAAGTAACTAGTAACTAAAGTTTACACATAATTGTAGTGGAGTAAAAGTACAATATTATGTTTTTGAATAATTGATTAAACTGATTAGTTTGATGAGGTGTTGCACCTCTATGTAAGCCTGCATATTAGTGCACAAGTACAGTACCTGACTTGAGTAAAGGTTCTTAGTAACTTTCCATCACTGTGAGCGTTATATTGTGATGAAAGGCTGGCTTTGTTTGTCAGAAAGAGCATTTTCTTTTTTTTATCATTCAGAGTAAACAGGAAGTCTGATCTGATCTGATCGTTTGATTCACAGCTCATCTCAATGGATCGTCAATAAGTTGAATTTAATGAAGAATCTAACATCACATCACATTCACGATGACTTACATCATACAGTAAATGAATGTAGTTACACATATCGTCCCTGTCGGGTGGAAACCTCACATCTCCAAAACTGTTACTTTTCAGGATTCAAATTCAAGAATAGCAAAAATAACAGATCTACAAGCTCACAATGCGGCGCGATGCGCCGCATTGTGAGCTTGTAGATCTGCTATTTTCAAATAGCCGAGATGTATATAGGGCTGAAGTGTTTAATGTATGTTTTGTAATAATAATCAAAATCTACAGAGTAACTAGTAACTAAAGTTTTCAAATCATTTAGTGAGTAAAAGTACAATATTTGCCTCTGAGATGTAATAGAGTAGAAGTAAAAGTACTGAAAATTGGAAATACTCTGGTAAAGTAAAAATACCTCCAAATTGTACTTAACTACAGCACTTGAGTAAATGTACTTAGTCACTTTAAACCACTGGCTATAGGTGCAGACTATTAGTTTTTTATATTTGTCAGCCTAGGACATTATCCTACCCACAGCCTGTTCGTTAGAGGGTTTCAACAACTTGGGATGCCCAAAAAGGAGGCAAAGAGTCTGGCAAAGTATTGTGCTGTCTCTGCTATAATTGGTAGCCACCACATATGGCGGAGACGCTGTTACCTGTAACAGTATGGGTATAGGTCCTATACCCATAGAGTACTGAGTGACATGCTTATTATTGTATCATGAAGGCATATGCCATGATTTTGTGCATGTAACCTTACTGCATTTGATTTGATTTGATTTGTTTGAAAAGCAAAACCACATGGTTACAGCAGTTCGAGCATTACACAAGAAAGTCCTGAGACCTATTTACGTTGAGGTCCTCTCACAATTAACAGTCAATACAAGTTACAATACATTACAGTACAAAACACATGACATTAAAATATACAGTACATACACACAAACAAGTGCTCCCTTATCTTTTCCTAGTCTACTGACCCTCTATAGGGGAACCTTTTCTAATAGACCTTGTCTGCTGCTTAAAAGACCTCAGATTGGTTGTCAGTTTGACACTGGTTTGGAGGTCGTTCCACTGTGTGGCTCCTATGTAAGTAAATGATTCCCCGCCCAATTTGCTTTTAAAAGCCGGATGGCTCACACCTGCTACAGTGGCTCTGGTGAAGAAATGGCGTACTTCCTTTCTCTGAGTAAAACATGTCTTTTCAAATATGGGGACCTCGCCATATATGATCTTATGAACCATGGTCAATCTGGCCATGGTTACCCTGGATTTTATTGGGAGCCAGTTGAGCTCTCTAAACTGGTTCCTTCCTGTATGGGATCTGGGTCCCAACCCTAGAATGACCCTGATCAGTCTATTCTGAGCTGACTCTAGCTTGGTTTTGAGGGATTTCATTAAGCCCTCGAACCAAGATGTACTCGCAAAATCAAAATGGCACAGGATAAGGGAGTTGGCCACCACCTGTTCAGTGGTGTAAAGTAACTAACTACATTTACTCAAGTAATGTACTTAAGTGCAATTTTGAGGTACTTTTACTTTAGTGGAGTATTTCCAATTGTCTATACTTTTACTTCTACCCCACTACATCTCAGAGGGAAATATTGTACTTTTGCTCCGCTACAATGATTTGAAAACTTTAGTTACTAGTTACTTTGTAGATTTAAATGATTACATTATAATACATACATTAACCACTTTAGTCCTATTTTATACCTAGGCTATTTGAAAATAGCAGATCTACAAGCTTGTATCTGCTATTTTCAAACTACTTTTGGTACTTTAATTACATTTTGATACCAATACTTTTGTACTTTTACGTACATTTTGAATTCCGAGCTTTTTCTTGTAACAGAGTACTTCTACATTGCAGTATTGATGTGTGTCTTACTCCCAGAACTCGGTGACGGGGGAGGTGAAGTTGGTGGTGTTGGCGGCCAGCCAGAGGGTTTTGTTCTTGCGGACGGTGTCTTCCACACAGCGGGGAGTGTTCCATGGCTGGTTGCATTTGGCCCACGGCAACTCTGGCTGGAAACACTACAACACACAACACAACACAACACAACACAACACAACACAACACAACACAACACAACACACACACACACACACACACACACACACACACACACACACACACACACACACACACACACACACACACACACACACATAAAGTTTGGATGAGCGATGGGCAGTGGTGTAAAGTAACTAAGTACATTTACTCAAGTACTGTACTTAAGTACACTTTTGAGGTATTTTTTACTTTACTGGAGTATTTCCAATTTTCAATACTTTTACTTGTAACTCCACTACATCAGGCAAATATTGTACTTTTACTCCACTACAATTATTTGAAGACTTTAGTTACTAGTTACTTTGCAGATATACATTATTACATTATATATTAACCACTTTTAACCATTTTACGGAGCATAATGAACATGTTGTTCCATACAGTACCTGTATCAGATAATAGAATCCCCAGGCCAGGATGACGATGTAGTAGATGTTCAATAGAGACACAATCACTATGGAGGCATAGCCTATACCTGTGGAGAGAGAGAGAGAGAGAGAGGAGAGAGAGAGAGAGAGAGAGAGAGAGAGAGAGAGAGAGAGAGAGAGATTTACTATGGTGAGAAGGAGGTATAAATTGCTACGATGAACCACTTCAGCCCCATATACTTCACTGTATGACGAATGGAGGTAATAGCTAAAACTGTGTGTGTGTGCATATGTGTGTGTGTGTGTGTGTGTGTGTGTGTGTGTGTGTGTGTGTGTGTGTGTGTGTGTGTGTGTGTGTGTGTGTGTGTGTGTGTGTGTGTGCGTGCGTGCGTGCGTGCGTGCGTGCGTGCGTGCGTGCGTGCGTGCGTGCGTGCGTGCGTGCGTGCATGTATGTGTGTGTGTGTGTGTGGAGTCATGTCCCTCCCTTTTAAACACTCTGCTAATTAACAGCTACTTAGCATCCCTCCCTGGGGGCGGATACACACACATACGCACGCGCAGAGACACACATAAAAACACACACTATCTATTTTTCAGCTTTTTCTGTCCATCCTCACGTCTCTCTACCTCTATTTCCCCCTGTCTTTTATCTCTGTCCGTCCGTCCGTCTGTCCATCCGTCCTGTTTGTCTGTCTGTCTGTCTGTCTGTCTGTCTGTCTGTCTGTCTGTCTGTCTGTCTGTCTGTCTGTCTGTCTGTCTGTCTGTCTGTCTGTCTGTCTGTCTGTCTGTCTGTCTCTGTCTCTCTCTGATGTGTTTCTGTGCTGTTGCTATAGCAACGTGTAATTTGGCACACTCTGTACACTGAAGCCGTGTGTGTGTGTGTGTGTGTGTGTGTGTGTGTGTGTGTGTGTGTGTGTGTGTGTGTGTGTGTGTGTGTGTGTGTGTGTGTGCACACACACAGAGGTGTGAGAGAGACGGTTGTGTGTGTCCATGTCCAGAGGTGCAGTGTGAGCTTTTCCTCAGCAGTGTGTTTTTGGCATATTGGGGTCAACCCCAGGACCATGATTTACAGCAGCGCATGGATCTCAATCTATTCAGGCCGTAACCCCCCCCCCCTCCCCCCCCCCAAATAATCATAATTGAACTGGGGACCACCCATTTTATTTGACTTGGTTACATAGATAAATATTGTAAAAAAGAAAATTAAAAAAAAATAGCAGACAATCTACAAGCTCACAAGCTTGTAGATTGTATATTTTCAAAAAAAGATTTGCCTCTGTCTTAGCTAATATTTCACAATTTGGCCAATGTTTAACCATCTTTTATATTATAGTTGGTTGTTTACTTTTGATGCCGTAATGGTCTCTTTTAAAAAACATTGAGGAATTGAAAAGGCCAAATTGTCACTTTAGAAATGTATACACAAGTGGAGAGGAAAGGAGAGGACAGGAGAGGAGAGGAGAGGAGAGGAGAGGAGAGGAGAGGAGAGGAGAGGAGAGGAGAGGAGAGGAGAGGAGAGGAGAGGAGAGGAGAGGAGAGGAGAGGAGAGGAGAGAATTCTAAGGGTGTACATGTGCAGCCCTGGTTGCCTAGCAACGTGTGGCAGAATAAGGTCGCGGAGCTCAAAGGGAGACGAGTGTTCTGACTCAGCCACTGGTATTAAAGGCAAACACTAGAACTGTAACAATAACTATGTGATGAACAATCTAGAAACCAGTGGTTCTCAAACAATTTCAGGACCCCCCAAATTAATATGTATTTCTGAAAATATTTTGTGCCAGGGAAACCTGGCACGAATACATATGCTAATAATAATTAAAAAAAACTAACACTTTCAAAGGTTAATATGAGCATCAAAACAATATCTTAAATATATTTTTGTTAGCACATGTATTCCATAGGGCTGGACCACAAATGGACAAATTACATCATCAACCTGCGACGGGCATTGTCCCGCTTGAGTAAAAGATGAACTATTTCAAAAATAAATGCAATATTTAAAGGGATAGTTCACCCCCAAAAATACTTTTTTTCTATTGATTACACACCCCATGGGTCCTTGAATTAATGTTTTTTTTTTTTTTTTGTCACATTCCTAAGCCAATAATTTGATGACCGGCGGCGGCTCCGGTAGGAGACTCAAAGTGTCAAATTATTGGCTTAGATGAATTCAAGGCTTCATGGGGTGTGTAATTGATAGTAAATAAGTAATTTTTCGGGTGACCTATCCTCTTAACCGATTTAGACCTGAGGCCAATTTTTAAAACACCCTCTAAATCCTAACCTAAGTTTTCTGAAAAACTTCAAATATTTTTTAAAATAAAAAGAAAAAATGATGTTGCTATATACTGTACATAGCAACAAGAGCCGCGGATTGAAAGGTATAGTTACGTAATGGGGTTCCAGGTCTAAATGGGTTAAGGTGTTTTTTAAGAGATCAGACACCACAATACCTTTGCCGAGTTCCCCTACAAGTGACAACATTCCTCCCTGTCTGTAGCATTCTTACAACACACTCTCACTCCCCAAAATGCATATCTTGTGACAAATGTGACCAAACGTCAAACGTTTGACTGGAAGGTAGTTCCGTTCCAGTCAAACGGTGCAGTCTTCGAGGTCGAGTTAGAATGGTAACTCATATCCCCCCCTAGTCCACTTGTGCCGTCGAGGGCATACCCCTTCCAGTTTGCCGTCTTGGAGAGTGAGAATGCGTTTATTTTTAAGGCCTTTGAACGCAAATGTAAGACTTTCTTTGACTTTATGTCTTTTTAAGTCCTTAATAAGGCCTTATTTGGTCAATTTAATAACTAAAAATAAATGACCAAAAAGGTGAAATACTGAAGTAAAGTAAAAGTGCCCCAAAAAAATGATACTCAAGTACAGTATTTGAGTAAATGTGTTTTCCCCCCCCAATTTACAGAATTTATTTTTCATTTGGTATTTAATTATTGAAATATTTGGAATTTTGGGGGGATTCTTTGAAAATATTTTGAAATAATAACATGTTAGAAATTAAAAATATAAGAAACGAAAATTAAGAAATGAAAAATAAGGGGATTTTTACTCGCGACCCATAAAAATTGGTCCGCGACCCAAACTCGGGGCCCAACCCACTGTTTGGGAAACAGTGGCGTATTATAGTGTACGTACCAGTGAAGATGGGGCAGAGCTTCTCCCAGCAGGTGATGCCCCCCTCGGAGGTGAACTGACCCAGAGCCACCTCCAGGAAGAACACCGGCAGACCCCCCCCAAACAGGAAGATAGTGTAAGGGATGAGGAACGCACCTATAGAGAGAGAGAGAGAGAGAGAGAGAGAGAGAGAGAGCGAGAGCGAGAGCGAGAGAGAGAGAGAGAGAGAGAGACCTTTTTGACCTTCAGAAGCACCTTTATTAAAACACTGAAATGCATGTCGTATCATAGTTACAAATACCGTAATACGCTTTATCAGTGGTGGAAAAAGTACTCAAATGTTTTACTTAAGTAAAAGTATCAATACTGCAATGTAGAAAGACAGAAAGTACTCTGTTACAAGTAAAAGTCTGGTGTAAATAGCAGATCTACAAGGCGATGCGACGCGTAAATAGCCTAGAACTAGAGAGGACATGGACATGGACATAGACATATATTGTTTCTAGTATTTCCCTCCACTAGAAAGGATTGCTATAGCGCCCCCTTTCGGCCAATTGGAGTAAGATTGGTTTCAGTGATATTTGGAATGCCTCTCCATACTGCAAAGTTTCATACAATTATGAGTCTGCATTGTGTGATAGGGGCAGAAGAATAGGTTTCATAAAACTGCAATATTCATTGACTCATAAAAGTTTCATTTTTTCATGTACAAACTTCTCTTCCCCTGGGATTTTAGATGTTGGTCCAAAGTTCATGTGTAAAAAGTGCAGATTGCTCAAATATCCCAGGAGATGATCCTTTGGCCAATGGCTGTGGCTTTCATGTCACTAACCCTTGACATAGCCCTCTACCATATAGCCAAGTTTCGTAAAAAGTGACGGCACGGTAGAGATAATACGGCGATTATGCGTAAAACGGCGTAAGATTAATAATAACAAAAGTGTAGCGATGCAAAGAGGGTTCACGGCCCTTAGGCCTTGGCCCCTCAATAATAATAACAATAATTCCTTACCTCCACCGTTCTTGTAGCAGAGGTAGGGGAACCGCCAGACGTTTCCTAAACCCACGAAACCCCCTGCCACGGACAAGACAAAGTCCAGCTTGCTGGCCCACTTCTCTCTCGGGGGGTGCTTGCCCTCGGCCTCGTCCTCTGGCCGTGTGCCAGGACTCTTCCCCGGGGACGGCTTCAGCGTGTCTTTATGGAAGTCCTTCAGACACTGCAGCTTCTCCTTCTGAGACATTGTGCTATGGAGAGGATAAGGAGACAGAGAGAGAGAAGGTCAGCTTCTCCTTCTGAGACATGGTGCTATGGAGAGAGAGAAACAGAGAGAAGGTCACTTACAGTCCGCTAACGCTATACATTTCCACATAGCAGTCCAGTACCACAGAGGTTCTTTATTCTTTATTAGGATCTTTATTCTTTATTAGGATCACCATTAGCTTCCACAAAGTGGTCGATACAGTCTTCCTGGGGTCCACACAAAAAGTTATATAATAAAGACAGACAGTATATTGTCCTCAGTACCAGGTACCGCACCAAACCTAATGGCCTCGCACGGCCTAGCACCCAAAATATCTCCCGTTCCCGTAGCGCTAATATAATAGGCCTGCCCCCTCCCAAATCCACAGCTATGCATTGCAGACTACGCTCATTGACACTCCTTTGTAATGAAGTAAGTACATTACACAGTACAGTAGGTGGAGATCATTGCTTTGTCCCTCACAATGTCATGTAAAGTGGCCAACTGTCCTGTACACCAGTGGTTCTCAACCAGTGGTCCGGGGACCACCAGTGGTCCTTGAGGGGGTTCCAGGTGGTCCCCAGCTAAATGATGGAGTTTTTTACACTCTCAAAAGGTAAATTATTGTTATACTAATTTAAATAATTGTTATGTTGTGCCAGTTATCTCTTCTATGGTACCAACATCAATACAGCATGGCATTGTGGACAAAATTGTATCCAACGACAACAAAATTATTCAAAGTCTTGGGTCTGAGAGGCTAAATCTCATTAAATGGTGGTCCTTGACTCAAATGACGAATAAATAATTGACCTTGATATGAAAAGGTTTGAAAACCACTGCTATACACCAATGCAAATCCCCTGTGCAGGCAGTACTCCAGCTATCGGTATGAACCAAAAGGACCCTTATAGGTCTGTAAAAAAAGAGTGTAAAATGGAAGCCAATAGATGTTAATAAAACTGTTTATCAACAAATGTAAACAAATCACAGCAAACTAGTGCAACATATATGTATAGAGATAAAAAACAAGAAACACAGCCAACAACAAGTCCTGGAGTCCTGGGATAGCATAAGATACCTCTGACTCACGTAACCCCAGCTCACTTTTACTAGGCTGGGATGGTTCAATTAAGGTGGAGGACAGAGTACAGCAACTTGCAATGGGTCCGGTCTTTAAGATACTCAGAGGATCAGTGGCCCATATACCTGTCAAACTACTTCTCTAGAGCTCTGCTTCTCAACCTGTGGGTCCCAGGGGGGGTCCCCAGATGACAGTGAAGTGTCGCTTTAAGGACTTTTAAGACCTTTTTAATACATACAAAAAGGAAAAGGAGAAAAATGTGCTCAAACATTGGCCAATTGTCAAATCATGTAAGAAAGAGGCAATTTTTGTTGTGAGCTTGTAGATCAACTATTTTCACAATATATATCTGTGGAACCGAGTCAAACTAAATGTAATGCCTCAACTCCTATAATTCCAAGTGCTTGTCAGGGTGGGGGGTCCCCAGTTCAAATCTGATTATTTTGGGGGGTCCCCAGTTCAAATTTGAATATTTTGGGGGCTCCCAAGTTCAAATATGATTATTTTGGGGGACCCAGAATTGACCCGGAAGTTTAAAAAAAAATCGTCTCCTTTACTTCCTGTTTATTTCCTGAAGGGAAATCCCTATATCTCCGTTCCACTTTGCTTTATGGTCAAAACAAGGCATTTTCAACAGGCCACAGCTCTGCAATGGAATATTGTACACAGCTACTTTTTTCCCCCCCCCGTGACTCCAGAGATCCGCGTGCGTTTAATGCGGCGATCTCCGTGTGTGCAGCGATCATGGACAATATTCCATGATTGTTCAGAAAAACACTTGTTTTTTGCTGTTACTGGGGTGACACTATTACACTTTTAACTTTGGCAGTTAAAGAGTTCTCCTATCTTTCCGTAGCTCCGTCTGTTGTCATTTTTAGGATCATGCACTGCTCTATCGATTTCTCCAGCGAGGTCAAAGTTCACCGCAAATGTTGTCATTTTGTCACTGATTATTGAACTTTTTTTTTTTTGGTTTGTTTTGTTCTCAGTTGCAGATCATCTGGTGTCACCAGGCTTTCAGCCACTAGCTGCAGTGGTGGAAAAAGTACTTTATATATATTTTACTTAAGTGAAAGTATCAATACTGAAATTTAGAAATAATCTGTTACAAGTAAAGGTCTGGAATTCAAAATGTACTTGAGTAAAAGTACAAAAGTATTGGTATCAAAATGTACTTAAAGTACCACAAGTAAAAGTACTAAAATGTTTGAATATAGCAGATCTACAAGCTCACAACGCGTTGCTTAAGTGTTCATGTTTGTTTTGTGTTAATAATCAAAATTTGCAAAGTAACTAGTGACTACAGTTGTCAAATAATTGTAATGGAGTAAAAGGTATCTCTCAACGTAAAACTCTCTGGGCTCTATTAATTACAGTCTTAACTTAAGACGTGGAGGCGTGGCCAATACCATTTAGCTATTATGAGTGCGCTACGCGGTAAACGGCCTGAATTAGTCATGAGTGTGTTTGGGCATTACTTCAACCAAACCAATCAGGCTGCCATTCACTTTAAGATCAGTGCATGACGCAGCGCTATTTTCTGTGCGTTAAGTGGTGAGATCAAAAGAGAAAGAAACCTCACATTGAAAGGAGAGATGTCCAAGTGCTGATAAAAATCATAATTGATACATCGAATTAACATAGACACTTTGGAGATTTGCTATGCGGTGAGTCTTGTTGTGTCAAGGGGCAAAATAGCAGATACTGCATAGCGCCCTTAATCAACATATGAACACTCCCCCAGGTATTAAATATGCTGGCGAGTCTTAAGCCTTAAGTGTTTGCGTTCAGCGCAACTTGCAAAATAGCGATTGCGCATAAGACGGTGGCGTTATGACTTAATTACTGCATAAGATCACATCTGCATGAACGGGATGCTGGTTTCAAATCTGGCGACGTGGAAACGCGCAACACGACGCGCGCGGCCCTAAACAGCGCCATCAGGAAGGCGAAAAAGGCCTACACAAAAAAGATGCAAGACAAACTCAGCAATGGCGACATCAGGAGCACATGGCAGGCGGTACACACATTGACAGACTGCAAAACAAGAACCAGAAGCGAGGTGAACCCGCCTGCCTCCCTCCCCAACGAACTGAACACTTTCTACGGCCGGTTTGAGATCAGCCCCAACCGCGGCAGCCAAGCGGGGCCATCAGCAGCACCAGCAGAGGAGAACCCTCTAACCATCTCGGAGAGAGAAGTGCGTACAGCCTTCGCACGGGTCAACATCCACAAGGCAGCCGGACCTGATGGGATTCCAGGCCGGGTCCTTAAGGCATGTGCAGA
>NC_137612.1:58391548-58414048 GCF_963280865.1 Gymnoscopelus braueri
ATGCATTGTGAGCTTGTAGATCTGCTTGTTTGATGCATTGTGAGCTTGTAGATCTGCTTGTTTGCTGCATTGTGAGCTTGTAGATCGGTTAATTTCGAAGGATGGTGAACGATTTTGAAAACCTTTGAAAACAAAACAAGTGTAAAGTGGGACATTCTGCATAATATGAGTAATTGTTACTTTTGGTACTTCAAGGATATTTTTAT
This sequence comes from Gymnoscopelus braueri, assembly GCF_963280865.1. Taxonomy (NCBI): domain Eukaryota; kingdom Metazoa; phylum Chordata; class Actinopteri; order Myctophiformes; family Myctophidae; genus Gymnoscopelus; species Gymnoscopelus braueri. The sequence goes on from NC_137612.1 coordinate 58,391,755, forward strand.
GGCACTTATGGCAACACTTGTGTACTTTTACTCAAATACAATTTATCCTATAACAGATTAATTTTGCATTGTGGTATACCTTTACTTAAAGGACGACTTCACCCATTTTCAACCTATCTTCATATAATTGGTCCTCACTGATGCTCATTATATCATGGTACCATTTCTGTCTCCTCACTCTGTGTCTCATTGGAGGGCTGTGGACAGCTCAGAAACTCGCCTACCAGTGACATCATCAATGGGGAATCCAACCTGATAGAAACTGCAGGCTTTTCCCATGCTGAAATAGAAGCCATTGTTGATTAAACAAGGGAACCAGCAGGAGACCTGGTACTGCCAGACCCCTAGTGGTTGACATCTGAATGGCCGGGCTTCGCATGACGTGTGTGCAGAGGAAAAGAGGGACAGGACAGGACAGGAAAAGAGGGACAGACCGACCGACCCACCGACAAAGCCTCCTGTAGGCCGACCCCTTGGGTCTGGCAAAAAAATCACACCCAGTGTGAAATGAACGGTGTTATTTAAAAACAACAGTGGTCATCACAGTGATGGAAGCTCACTTTAAAAAAAAAAGGTTCCCAATGCGACCCATTATTGGGTCGCATTTTTGGATTAAACAAGCAGCTTAATTTGGCGAATTCCCCACACCTGCTGAATTCCCCACACCTGCCATTTGATTAGTCAGTCCACTTTCCACAATCAGTTTGCACTTTCTCCACAGACATTTTCCACTGCACAAGGACTTTCTACAACTGCCGATCATCCCATATGCCCATGTAAGGCAGGCCCATATATGTCCATATACAGATAGCATTAGGGGTCACAAATAAACCCCCCCATTTTTTCAAATATTTTTGTTATTATTTAAAATAAAAACACTTTAAAAAAAATTCTAAATATTTTTTATAAATAGTGATAAAATAAATCCATGGAAAAAAAAACAAGCTTTGAAAATAACAATATCTACAAGCTCACAATCACAACGCGTCGCATCGCGCAGCGTTGTGAGCTTGTAGATCTGCTATTTTCACTAGGTTGGGTCCCGGGGAGACATTCCCTTTGGAGCTAAAAAGATCAGCCCACTTGAAATTGTGTGCGTGGAGCGGACCCCTATGTGTCAGCTGTCACATTGTGCATTTTATGAGGCTACTGCCTACATGCACTGGACACAACCAGCTGTTATTGGAGCCATGTGTACGTTATTTAGATGCAGTCACCCACACACATACTGTGCATTCTACAGCGCGCGCGTGCGTGCGCGCGCGCGCGCGCGTGTGTGTGTGTGTGTGTGTGTGTGTGCGTGCGCGCAAACTGCATACATTATACAGTACGTATGTATGTACACAGATGCCAAACATGTTGTTTAGACCAGTGGTTCTCAAACGTTTTCGTGCCAAGGACCCCCAAATTGACAGGTATGGCCGCGGACGTGGACTCTTTATTACACACATTTTGCTGGGGACCCCCTGGTATCCCCCCAAGGACCCCTGGGGGACCCCACTTTGAGAACCAATGGTTTAGACCACTGATTCCCATGCTTTTTAGCTCGAGACCCCAAAAGAGAAATTAGATGTCTCCCCGGGACCCCACGGGGAATGCATTCATCCCCGTGTTTGTGCTGGTTGTGCAATATTTTTTTTAATCGTGAATATTTGTGCAAACCTTTGAATATGTATATATTTAGGCCAAATACATATCATTTCGGGGGTCCTTGACATGAAAAAGTTTGAGAACCACTGCTATTGGTGCATGGTTTACCTGGTATCCTATAGTTTCAATGTACAGATTATTATTTTGATAGTGTATTGTTCAGACTGATGCTAGGTTCACTGTCTCTCTGCATTCTAATGTGTTTACCTTGCCTTACCTCCAGTCACTCTGGATAAGAGCGTCTGATAAATGCCTACGTTGTAAAATATTGTAAATGGCGTTTATGATGTACTCTGTCTGTATGGAAGTGATGCAATTTAACCTCATTTCACCACAACATGACACAACCTGTGTGCTAAACACACGCACGCACGCACACACAGTCACACACACACACACACACACACGCACACGCACACGCACACGCACACGCACACACACACACACACACACACACACACACACACACACACACACACACACATGAATGGTAATGTTTTACCCTATATGTGTGGTGTACAAAGTACTCAACCACAGTACTTCAGTCAAAGTATAGATACTTGGTCAAATATTACTCTATAGTCAAAGTGGCTCTGTCAAATGTGTACTTGACTTGAAGAACCTGCTTTAAGTACATTTTCTTTTTAACGTCAATGCATAGCTGTGTTGAAATTGAAACATAAAACAAAAATTCCGATATCAATAATAGTAAACAATAAATTAAAAAAGATAGGAGATATGCAAGCTCATATACGCGTGAAGTTGTTAGCTTGTAGATCTGTTATTTCCCTAAATGGTTATTGCTAATTCATAATTCATTCATAAAACTTCTTGTAAGTGAACATGTTTTCCATGGCCACTCCTAAAGGAGTCACATGACTTGGCCTCACATGACCTTCTGACATCTGAACGAGTCTGACAAGCTCTTGAACCCTGGCCACGCTCCAACACACACACACACACACACGCACGCACGCACGCACGCACGCACGCACGCACGCACGCACACACACACACACACACACACACACACACACACACACACACACACACACACACACACACACACACACACACACACACACACACACACATAAAGGGGTTTGGTTTAGTGCTCACTTCCTGGTTGGCTATACAGCGAGTTTCATTTCCTACAGACGTTGGTGTTTTACTGTGTTTTGAGTGTCAACAACACATATACAAAGTTTAACATATAGCAACGGTGATGCAACTTTGAAGATGGAGAGGGAGAAGATGGAGAGAACGTTTTTCAGGCCAAGGACCCCCTAGCTGAGAGAGAGATGAATCAGGGACCCCCCACTACATATGTCATACAATTGTGTTGCTGATTCAACTTTTTACACTAGTGCTGATCTTCTAAAATAATGGTGTGAAGGAGAAAAAAACATCCTATCACACAAAGATTTGGCTCGGAGGACACTCTAGGGGTGCCGGACCCCCTGTTGAAGACCCCTGACATTTATTTGTAAAAAATAAAAGAAGAGATCAAATATCCAGAGATAAAGTTTGTGCCTGACACCAATGTTACAGTATACAGCTGTGGTGTAAAGTAACTAAGTACATTTGCTCAAGTACTGTACTTATAAGTACAATTTGGAGGTATTTTTGGGCGGTGAAACCGCCCCTATATGTGAGGTTTGGATATTTGCACACCAAATCCTGCGCTGTGATTGGCCACCAGTGTACCCCCCTAACCCTGCACCGTGATTGGCCAATCACAGTCTATTCAGGACTGTGATTGGCTAGGGAAACATCACAATTGTGCATAGCCCTATAAATAGGACTATGCACTTAAAAAAAACACATTTATGTTTTTTTTTAAGTTAGGGGTGTTGGTCCATAATATTACTTTTCTTTAAGTGAACTTCCATCACTGTGATGACCACTGTGACCACACCGCCCACTTCACACTGGGTGTGATTTTTACTTTCCAATTGTCAATACTTTTACTTCTACTCCACTACACCTCAGAGGCAAATATTGTACTTTTACTCCACTACTAATTATTTGAAAACTTTAGTTACTAGTTACTTGGCAGATTTAAATTATTACATTATAAAACATACATTAACCACTTCAGCCCTATTGTATACATAGGCTAATAGTACATAGGACATTTTTGTACTTTTACTTTTGGTACTTTAAGTACATTTTCATACCAATACTTTTGTACTTTTACTCAAGTAAATTTTGAAATCCGGACTTTTACTTGTAATAGAGTACTTCTACATTGCAGTACTGATACTTTTACTTAAGTAAAACATTTGAGTACCTTTTCTACCACTGGTATACAGTATTGTGGCTTGTCAGGTGGAAACCTGAGTCCAAAACTATTACTTTTCAGAAAATGTAAAAAAAAAAGAAGCTGTGTTCCAATGGATCCAATGTAGTTATTATTTAGTCACAAGCTGTTGTTAATGCTTTTGCTTCAATATTTATAAAACCCACACACACTGCACCACTTTCACTTATAAACGCAAAAATAGCAAAAATAACTGGTCTACAAGCTCACAACACTTCATTGAGCTTGTTGAACGAGATGCAGATACCAGGTTTGTGCCCGATGAACTCTCACACACACACACACACACACACACACACACACACACACACACACACACACACACACACACACACACACACACACACACACAGTGTGAGGGGTACAGATTAGACCCTCCTACCCACTGTGTGCCACGCAAGATAAGACCAAATAAACACACACAGAACCTGTACTATAATTGTGAGCGGTGTTCATTTTGACATCATATTTTGATGTAGTTTAATTCATAGTCTTTCAGTCGTATTTTAGTCATCTGTAATGTTCTAGTTTTAGTTTTAGTTGAATAAATATCATACGATTTTAGTCGACTAAATCTACAGAATACATTTCATTTTGGCGGGCCGTGGTGGCGTCGCATTTCCTGATTTGCAGATCGGGTACTGAAAGCTGATCTACAAGCTCACAATGCGTCGCAGACGCGTTGTGAGCTTGTAGATCGTTATTTTTGGAGTCACACGCAAACATTACTTGACTTTTCTTAGTTTTACTGCTCTTCCACTAGTCCCTTCCTGACATTTTAGTCTAGTTTGTATTTTTTGACGAAAGTGTCAATATATTTCATATTTCATGTGATAGTTTTAGTCACCATTGCTTAGTTTTTGTTAAGTTTTTATTTGGTTTCTATCAGTGGAAAAAGGTAGTCGACAAACATAGTTTTAGTCGACAAAATTAACACTGCTTGTGAGGACATTTGGCCGTCCCCAGTAAGCTTGTAGATCTGCTATTGTTGAAATGTGGAAGTGATGTATATATGTGTGTGTCAGAAATATGAAGGTGTAAAGTAGGAGTTAGAGAAACACATACATCATCAACTGTAACTGACTAACTTTGTTTTTGTTTATTTTATGGCTGTTAATTCTTACGGTTCCCAACAGAGTCATTGTCGCCTCCCCTCCGTGTGTCTCTGTGACCCTGTGGAGAGAAGAGGACAACATGTCTCTCCCAGAGCTGAGAACTAAATATTGGTACAATATGTGAGGTTTTCTGTTTTTAGTATACAGTAGTTTTTCAAGACTTTGTGCTTCTACTCCACTACATCTCAGAGACAAACATGTGCCTTTACTTTTTACTGCACTACAATTATTTGAAAACTTTAGTTACTAGTTAACTAATTATTACAAAACATAGGTTAACCACTTCAGCCATATTTAAACATTTTTTTATTTAAAGATTTTGTATACTTTTTATGCATTTGAAAACTTGTGAAATGGGACATTTTTGCTAAATGAGTATACTTTTACCCTTTGGTAAATTATCATTCTTAGATTCCTGGGAGAGGTTCACACCATCATCCCACCCAGTGATTCTCACCCTTTTGAAGTTCAAAGACCCCACTTTGATGTGCATGAGGCCACACACAGACCCCCGTTGGATACACTTCACACCCCAGTGTGTACTGTAAAACCCTCAGTGTTGTTTTAACTCTCACAGCTACAGACACTGTAAGGATCCATGCTGAGAACCAGTAGCCTAGACAGACAGACAGACAGACAGACAGACAGACAGACAGACAGACAGACAGACAGACAGACAGACAGACAGACAGACAGACAGACAGACAGACAGACAGACAGACAGACAGCGACACCTGCTGGGCCATGGAAATGGGTCTTTCAGATTTTTCATATTCCATCCTGATTGGCTAAGATTGGTGTTTTGAACAAAATTCCTCAAATCCTGAACACAGCGTGCAATTTCCTCAAATCATGAATGCGGTGTCCGATTGCCGTGCAAGGCCTGAGAAGAAATGGCACCCTTTTCACATTGGCCTAATATAGCGCCACCAGGACGCCACAATAACCTACCTGACCTGGCGGAGACCTGTGCTCCGAGGAGCACTTTTTCTAGTTGGCTATCATTTTAAAAAGCCAACGCTTGCCGCCCGGGTTAGAACATGAAGAAAGGAGGTTGAAAGGACAGGTTTTCATCCCCTCCTCCAACTTTTCCAACTCCTTGTCGAAAAGCCTCCTATACACGAGCCTGCCGGGATTTAATCCCATATTAAGAGGTGGGGGGGAGGAGGGGGGGGGGGGGGGGGGGCAGGATTAGCCACTGTCATCTGACTGCCCCCCCACCCCCCACCCCCCACACACAATGGATTACACCAAAAATAAACAGCAGCAGCAACAGCAGGGTGGAAACCATTTCAGTAACTTTCCAGAGAAACTGTTTCGTATTGAGAGCAGGGGGTCTTCAACAGGGGGTCTGGGATCCTTGGGGGGCCCTCAGAGTTTCTTCCTTTTACATTAACCACTTGAACCCATCCCTATTCTGGGGGGAGTGGGGGGGGACAGACAGACATATAAAAATAGCAGATCTACAAGCTCACAACGAGACGCGCTGCAATGTGTTGTGAGCTTGTAGATAGGTGAAATGATCTGGTGTAGAGGGAAACAAGGAGCTGGCCCAAGTACAGAGCCAAAGGTCAAGTTTACCAACTAAAGTTAACCTAACTAAATAAATCCAAAAAGTTTTTTTAGGGGGGGGGGGGGCTAAAAAATGTGTGGCCCAGGGGACCAGGGGTTAACCCGTCCCTGACTATGAGCCACTATAAAGAGAATAACTATAAAGAAAAACATCTCATGGATGCAACTGGGATGTATCATCAGTGTTGTAGCCTGGGGTCGACGGGTGTTTCGGGTCTCGCAAGATACACCCTCTCCCAGGTGACCCAGCCGGGGTTGATCAAGCCCCCGACTTACGTCCCAGTAGCTACCCACGGTCAGTAGTCACAATATGTAGTGGGGGGTCCCTGCTTCATCTCTCTCTCAGCTAAGGGGTCATTGTCCTTAGAGAAACCTTCAGGCACGCACACGCACACACACACACACACACACACACACACACACACACACACACACACACACACACACACACACACACACACACACACACACACACACACACACCTTATCTATGATCCTCTATCTGCCATTGCTCTCATTTACACCTGAATGAATCAATCGCATGTGTTATATTGCATTTTATACGACCTCTTACAACACCGTAAGCTTTGTGATAAATCTATAACTTATAATGAAGCGATAAAAACCGGATGTTATTATGACGCAATTCATCAGCCACTCCTCCTGCAGTGCAGTTATACAGCTATAAAAGATAAGAGCAGAGTTACTGGCTGACACACTGACACACTTTTTATGTTTATGGCCATAAATGAGTGACATGCTGAGCATGTGTCCACATACAGTAGCACTCAGTAGGCTAGATTTGTCACAAACCCCCAGATTCGGCCCAAACATGGGGATGAATGCATTCTACTTTCCTGCCACCACAATGTGGAACGCAAACTGCCTTTCTACCCCAAATCTGTAGAGGGGGGCGGGGCGGGGAGAGCCTTCGCAAACGCCCCACAACATGTTTTAAGATTCTGTGCCTATCGGTACATAACTCGGACGGGGCTGAGTAGGCTCAAGCGAACATCGCAACGTTCAGCATGGCAACTCACGCGGTGCTTCTCGTGGCTCAAGTTCGCTTGAGACTGCGCCCCTCTGTCACGGTCCAAAACTATACTTTATCGACGAAAAAAAGTAGTCTGCGGTTGTTGGAAAAAGTAGTGTCGAAAGCAGGTGTGTAATGGGAGTCTAGTGATCAACGAGGCAAACCACTGAGGCCAGTGCTGAGTTTGGGTATTCGGGCTGTATTAGAATGTGATAACGTCCACCGGTCCCAACTCTTCTATTGTAGAGCATAAGAAGGCTAGTGAGATTTGGGGTAGAAAGGCAGTTCGCATGTGGAACCTGACACCAAATGGTGCGACTCCCTAGTGTTTCCCCCATTTTTAAGGGTCGCGGGTAAATTCCCCCTTTTTTCTTCTCATTCACTAGACTTTGTTTTTAATCATTATTTTTTTCAAAAGATTTCCCAAACATCTTAAAATAAACAAATAACAATAAATAAATCAAAGAAATTCCATGAATTAAGAAAAATCTGAACTAGTGACAATAGCAGATCTATAAGCTCACAACGGGTCGCCTTGCGACGTGTTGTGAGCTTGTAGATCGGCTATTTCCGCAAGTTTGGGTCCTGGGGGGAGACATCGCGTTTTTCTTTTGAGTCTCCAACTAAAGAGTTTGGGAACCACTGTTCCAAGCATGCCACCAGAGACTACAAAAGCATTGGCCTTAAAATATACTTGAAGTTTGTAAAAGTTCTTATACTGTAGCTGACAGGAGTGTCACCATGGTGTGGTGTTCTGCTGCTGTAGCCCGTCTGCCTCCAGGTTTGACGTGTTGTGCTTTCAGAGATGCTCCTCCTCGCATCGCGACACGTTGTGAGCTTGTAGATCTGCTATTTTCAAACATTTTAGTACATGTACTTTTAGTACTTTAAGGATATTTTGATGGCAATACTTTTGCACTGTTACTCAACAGTAACATTTTGAACACACCTTTTACTTGTAACAGAGTATTTTTATATTGTGGTATTGCTACTTTTACTTAAGTAAAATATCTGAGTACTTCCTCCACCATGCAGCGGGTCATCTTGACCACATGTCTACAGGCCTGAATGCATTGAGTTGCTGCCATGCGATTGGCTGATTATAAATGTATGTTAACATGCAGATGGAGAGGTGTGTAATGACACGCATTCCTGGCACATTTTTTTTCCAGATAGGGGTCCACGTTCATTTAGGACTCGAGAACGACTGGTTTCCGTGTGTGTGTGTGTGTGTGTGTGTGTGTGTGTGTGTGTGTGTGTGTGTGTGTGTGTGTGTGTGTGTGTGTGTGTGTGTGTGTGTGTGTGTGTGTGTGTGTGTGTGTGTGTGTGTGTGTGTGTGTGTGTGTGTGTGTGTGTGTGAATGCTCCATTGTGTGTGTGTTAATTAGACAACAATAGGCGTCATTGTGGTGTGTGTGTGTGTGTGTGTGTGTGTGTGTGTGTGTGTGTGTGTGTGTGTGTGTGTGTGTGTGTGTGTGTGTGTGTGTGTGTGTGTGTGTGTGTGTGTGTGTGTGTGTGTGTGTGTGTGTGTGTGTGTGTGGATTAACCAGCAGACCAATCACCATCTCCTTGACCCGGCATTAACCGCGCACACACACACACACACACACACACACACACACACACACACACACACACACACACACACACACACACACACACACACATACACACACACACACACACACACACACACACACACACACACACACACACACACACACACACCAGTAGACTAATCATGATCTCCTCCTTAGCCAGCATTAAGTGTTGGTTAAACTCCCACTCTGCTATTCAAGGGTTAACTCATAAGTCACATTATTGTTTTCTCCTTTAGAAACTAAAACATTAATCCCTCTCTTCTTTTTTATAGCCCGATTTAGAGGATAAACACATTCTGTGTGTGTGTGTGTGTGTGTGTATGTGTGTGTGTGTGTGTGTGTGTGTGTGTGCGTGCGTGTGTGTGTGTGTGTGTGCGTGCGTGCGTGCGTGCGTGCGTGCGTGCGTGCGTGCGTGCGTGCGTGCGTGCGTGCGTGCGTGCGTGCGTGCTTAGTGGTGGTAATTACCATTCATTTCAGTGTTTGAATCATTTCGTTCACATTCACAGTTCAAATGATCCGTTCATCGTTCACGTGGTTCCAGTGGTGGGAAGTAAGTACATGGAGGTATTTTTACTTTACTGGAGTATTTCCAGTTTTCAATACTACCTTCTACTACCTTCTATACCACTACAATTATTTGAACTTTGTGAAACATACATTAACCGAATAGCCGATCTACAAGCTTTGCAACGTGTTGTGAGCTTGTTACGGAGCCCGTGAAGGGACATTACTAGGTAGATTGTTTTAACGGTAGGTAGGCCTACATTTTTTTAAGGGTCACTTTATTTTTAAAAGCTGGCGGTTTATGTTTTGTGGTATGGGGAAAAAATGTATATGTTGGCAGAAAAAAAGACGAGGCTATAAAAATTTTCTTTTAGGGGATGACATTTTTTTAAAAGGGGAAGGATTTTTTGGGGGGGATGACATTTTTTTCTATTGTTGCTTTATTATTAAAGGGTGTATAAAATAATCTCTTCAGAGAATGAAATTTTTTAAAAGAGCGATGATTCTTTTATTTAGGGGAAGATTTAAAAAAATATATATTTTTAGGTTTTTAATATTTTTTTCAAATGTTTTTTTTAAGTTGTGCGCACAACTTTTTTTTTTTTTTTCAAATTTTTTTTTTCTTTGGTATATATTTTTTCATCTTCAAAGTTTTTTTTCAAGGGCCGGGGGTCCACGTGGTGGCCGGGGTCCGTCTCTACCCGCCCCGGGGTCCACGGGGGTCCCAGCGGAGTCCCACGGGGTCCCCACGGACCACTGGAGCTTCCGACACTTAGAAGAATTTTCGACTTCTGTGACGGAACATCTAGGGATGGCGCTCAGCTGCCCGACCCATTCGAAGGGCCACCCTTCCTGGGTACCAAATGGGACGAGTGGCCCCCTCCCTGTCATCCCCCCCAAAAAATCCTTCCCCTTTTAAAAAAATGTCATCCCCTAAAAAATATATTTTATAGCCTCGTCTTTTTTTTGCCAACATATACATATTTTTTCCCATACCACAAAACATAAACCGCCAGCTTTAAAAAATAAAGTGACCCTTAAAAAAAATGTACCTACCATTAAAACAATCTACCTAGTAATGTCCCTTCAGGGGCTCTGTAGCTTGTAGATCTGCTATTTTCAAAGGATTTTATTATTTTTGAAAACATGTGAAATGGGACATTGTGCAAAATGAGTAATTGTACTTTAGTATATTTTGATGCCAATACTTTTGTACTTACTCAAGTAAATCTTTAAAACTGGATTTGTTTTTGTAACAGAGTATTTCTACAATAGGGTATTGATACTTTTACTTAAGTAAAACATGTGAGTACTTCCTCGTTCACGCTTTATCTATTTATTTATTGCACATGTAAAATTAAATGGAAAAGTGTCCTGTACTGTAAGTCCATGTGGGCTGTGCTTCCTTGGAAGCATGACACTTTAATAAAGAAAAATCAATCAAATCAATTATGTTCATCTTTGTAATATTATAATGCAGAAGTAATAAACAACTACAATAAATCATTACAAGTACATGTTTTTAAAGTAGGCAAAGTCAGTACGCTGACATGGCTATTGATTTCCAAGCATGTCTTTAACTTAAAATCGTTCATGAATATTATCTGCATTTATACTGAAACGTGTTAATTGACCATTGCCTGTCCTGTCTAGGAACCATGAATCTTTATTTCTTTTCAAACTGACATTTTATGTTAATTGACTAATACCTGCTTTTTGTCACGGAACCACACATCTTCATTCCTTTTCACACTGAAATGTGGTGTTAAATGGCCAATATGTCTTTTGTCCAGCAATAACCATTTTTATTTAGTTAAGTAAATATTCCTTTTGATAAGGTGAGGGCAGTGTCTGGGTAGTAGACGCACACATTAGCTACTCCCACTTAAATATAACAGTGTGAGGGAGATGCGAAGAATCAAATGCAATCATTTTGTTTTACTTCCTTCCACAGACTGCTTGACATGCAGTTTCCCATTAATTGATAAACCCATACAAATCACAAACAAAACATCTTTCCAACCATAGTAGGCTCACTTGCTGTATGTAAATTCATCGGACAATCACCAGGTGTATTCAGACATATTTGAGCCAAATCGGACATTACCCAGACTTAATTTAAGGGTCCTGTCCAAATAAATCTGTTGCATGTCCGATCTTACTGATCCAGAATCAGTGGTGGAAAGTAACTAAGTATATTTACTTAAGTACAATTTTGAGGTATTTGTACTTTACTTGAGTCTCTCCAATTTCCAATATTTTTACTTCTACTTCTAGGCAAATATTATACTTTTACTCCACAAAAATTACTTGAAAACTTTAGTTTTCTGTCATTCCTCCATAATATGCTTACTTATGGGATATCATCGCCCTCTAGCGATGCACAGAGCACAACACATAGACTCCCGGTTACAATATTCCTATTGGATAGGGTCATGTTACGCGAAACCGGAAACCGGTCTGGGTATAAATACCCTCGCGTCACTGGATACGCCCTCTTCCTTCACTCTGCTACAGCGAAAGCGCACAAGCCTGAAGCAAGCAACACAACAAACTAAGGAGAAACCACTTCGAATCCCAGCTACTCCCAGAGCGAGGGCACCCAGTGCTACTCTACGTGTGATTCGTCGTTAAAGTTTCGGTTATTATTAATGCTCCCGCGTTACGTCGATTTTATTATTTTATACCTTTCCTATCCTCTATGTTTTCACCACGAGGCTAGCTAGCGCTGTTAGCTAGGCTAGGCCGTCGCTAACAAGGCTAAGCTTGGCTAGGGCCAACTAGCCTTTGTTCTTCGCCTCGTGTCGACGGAGAAGAAAGATGGAGGCGCCACGGCCTGGAAGGCTGCAGCCTGCCCGTCGCTGCGGACGACCGTCACAGGCTCTGCATCTCGTGCTTGGGGCCGAACCATGCGTGGATCGCCCTGCACAGTCCAGGAGACGAGGATGCCTGCAGGCCGTGTGACGACTTCACCGTGCACCAGCTGGGGCATCGGCTCAAGAGAGCCACGGAGCTAGCGGCCTCGGCTAGCAGCAGCGCTCACCACGACGCATCGTCGGTGAGCATAGGCCCAGGGTCCATGGGCCCACCGCTGCATGCTGCTCCACGTTCCGGCGGTGCTACGAAGAAGGTCCGGCGCGAGGCTGCCCTTGGGGCTCTAACCTCCCTCCTCGCCTGGGGCGACACTCCGACACCGGATGGCAGCGTCGGCTCGGACGGCTCGGACCTCGAGGGAGACGACATCATGGACGAAGGGGGAGAAGGAGAAGAGGAGGACGAGCTCCCCTCCTATCAAGAAGGCCAGGAGGTAACGATGACCAGCCCGGTCCTAGCCAGGCAAAGGAGCCCGTTGAACCCGTATCGGCCATCCTCAAAAGGGCTATCTTCAGATGCGGTTTGAAGCAGCCCATGGAGGCCATCAAAGTGTCCGTCGGGGCCCCCATCCCGGGGTTCCAAGGTCTGTCGCCCCTCACTCCCCGACAGGTGGAGTCCAAACTGCTACCCGAGGCTGACGGCGTCCGAGGGGCCTTGCATTTCTCATGGCAGTAGAGGCTAAAACCAGAGAATCTAGGTTTCGCGGTGGAAATCTCCGGTGCGGACCTGGGGGTCGTAGGCCTCCCGCCCATGGACCGGACCTTCGCCAGCGCCATCGAGCAGGCGAGAACCGGTTCCGTGAAGACAGGCCCGGGGGAAAGGTCCGTGTTCGCGGACCGCGCCAAGAGGGACCACACCGTGGTGCTGAACACTCTGTATAAGGCCTCGGGCTCAGCAGTAGAGACGTTCAACACAGTGTCGCTTCTCCAGGGATCAGCCACCGCAAGACTTAAAGAGCTGGTGGCGAAGCCCCTGGAGGAAGAGAAGCCCTCGTCGGTGGTCCACGCAGAGTGGGTGGAGGATGCAAAAGAGCTCGAGAGACTGGTGCAAATTGCAATCCTCTGCACCTGCCAAGGGCTGATGTGGACGGGCCGAGCCATGGGACTCCGACACCGGGACCTGGAGAGGGTCAAATGGCTGGACCTCGCCAACGAGTGCAAGGCAATCTTGTCCACGGGACTTCTGATCCTTCCACTCAAGGCCGACAACCTCTTCGACACCGCCGCTGACTTGATCACCAAATCACAGGCGGAGGAGAAACAGAGGCAGGAGACAGCCGCAGGCCTCCTCACCCCCACCGCCCTCGCTGTGGCTAGGCCGCAACAGCAAAGGGGGGCCACAGGTGGGACACGTGCCTCTGGACGCAAACGAGGTACGTCCAGGTCCTCCTCCACGAGAACCAACTCGTGGGAGCGTCCGACTGGTTCTCTAGGAGTGGGAGACGTCAGGCGTAAAGACGACAAACGCGCTCCTCCACCCCCCCCTTCGCCCAAGCCCCAACGCAAGGACAGCGGGGCTAGCCGAAGGGGGAAGGGTAAATGACAGTCCTTTCCCGGCTCCGCCGGGCCCTCAGCTGATTACCCCGTCACGGCCACTTGGCCGGCATCATGCAGGGTCAGCTCCCCAATTGGGCTCCCCAACTGGCTCACCTCGCCCCGCGGGACAGAGCCAAGGGCGGCTACCCGGGCGCGCACAGACTCAAAAAACAATGAACGAGGTTCAGTTGCCATGTTATCCTTTGGTCAAAATGTGTGTAACAGAAAATGTGTAATCTGTGTGTGGAATAAACGTATTGCCGAAATCACAAATGCTCATTTTTCCCCATGTCAGAATGCGAGGCGGATCGCACCCCGAATCGAATGGGGTGCCCTGCTCTCAACATTCTTTCATGAGCCCTCAGTGCTCGGCATGTCCCCTGGACGACATTCCGAACACTGCAGGGACAGATCCTGTGCATGCAATGAACATGATGAATCTAATGCAGGTAGAGAAACCAATTGCAATGAATCAAATGTTTTTTGATTGATTGAAATTTTTATTAGGCAAAAGAATGTAAAACAACACAGTTACATTTATAATGCTTTTGTATTATGTAAAACAGGGGCTCTCTGTAAACGAAAACATTCTAACTGGGCCACAGCAGTTCCTTCTTCCGTCCGGCAGATGGCTGCAAAGCGCCACTGTGGGACGGTGGAAGGGCAAGATGGCCGCCTCCCTCAACCTCCCAAAAATGGCGGAGGAGAGGCGGGAGTTTACATATCAGAGAGCCCCGGTGTTACACAGGCGAAACTCCCCTTGGGGGGCAAGAGTTTCGGTCCCGGTAGCAACACCACACAAGATGGCCGCCTCCATCAACCTCCCCAAGATGGCGGACGAGGAGAGGCGGAAGTCTGCAGGCCGGAGGGCCCCGGTGTTACCCCTTCGACAGTCCCCAGGTGGGACGACAGTTTAATTCCGGGTAACAACAACTCCGACGAGGGGTTCCGATGTTACGTCACTCAGAGTGACGGCGTCTCCGATTCCCATGGAAACGAGCGCGTGCTCCAAGTCAGTGACGCCATCAGTATCCCCCTCCACCCCACAAGCCCAGCTATCGCTAACAGGCAGAGCTACAGGGCGGATGTGGACATCGGGGAAGGCCTCCGTGACCAGTCACGTGACTTCCCCGCGTCCGTTAAACGGACCAACGCTACCGCTGCTGCCCCTCATGGACGCCTCCTCGACGGTCAAAGCGATCAGACCGGAGGCGTCGCTGGTTCCTATGGGAACAGGCAAGCGCTCCTCGGAGCAGGTGACGTCAGTAGCCCCCACCAACCCCACGAATCCCCTCACTCGCTGTCTAGCGCAATGGAAAGCTTGCAGACCGAACCCCTGGGTGCTGCGCACAGTCCAGAAGGGCTACAGGTTGCAATTTTCCAACAAACCCCCGCTAACAGACAACGTTTTTTTCTCTTAAGCGTCGGGCCAAGCAGCCATAACGCTGAGAGAGGAGGTTTTGTCCTTACTGAGCAAGGGTGCAATCAGAGAATTATCCCCGGATCAGAACCAGTGGGGTTTCTATTCGGAATATTTCCTGGTGAAAAAGAAAGGGGGGCGGGCGTGGCACCTATTCTGAACCTCAAGGGTTTGAACAGGTTTCTGAAAGTTTTCAATTTTCGAATGCTGACAACGGCCATGTTGTTACGTTCGATTCGACAGGGAGATTGGTGGACGAGCATAGATCTCAAGGATGCCTATTTTCACGTCCCAATCTACCCCCCGCACTGGAAGTTCCTGCGCTTTGGCTACGAAGGCAAAGTGTACGAATATACGGTGCTTCCGTTCGGCATGTCACTGAGCCCTCGGGTTTTCGTGAAATGCACGGACGCAGCCATAGCTCCGCTGCGACAGCAGGGTCTCCGTCTGGCAACGTACATAGACGACTGGCTCTTGGCAGCGGGATCGAGGGAGGAGGTGGCACGGCACACAGAGTTGGCCATCGCGCACCTGACATCCCTGGGGTTCACGATCAACGCTCAGAAGAGCGTCTTGATCCCATCCCAACAAACCACCTTCGTGGGAATATCTCTGGATTCAACCACGATGGTGGCATGTCTGTCTCAGGACAGGACAGGACAGGACAGCCGGCTTCATGGCATGTGTGCGCTCTTTACCCGTGGAGCGCAAAGTCGCGTACAGGACATGCATGAAGGCGGCGGGTCTCATGGCCTCGGCCATACACCTGATCCAGTTGGGCAGATTCCACATGAGGCCTTTTTAGAGGTGGATGCGGGCTCTGGGGATCCCGCACACCATGGGCTCTCGGAAGGTGGTAGTGTCACCACGGTGTGTGGTGACACTCCAACCATGGTCACAAGCGTCCTTCCTGTCTGAAGGGGTCAGGATAGGCGCGGCGGTGTCACGGAAGGTTATTACCACAGATGCCGGCCTCTCAGGCTGGGGGGCTGTCCACGAAGGCTACTCAGCCAGGGGAAGGTGGAACTCCGCTCTGAGGGAGTGCCACATCAATTACCTGGAGCTGTTGGCGGTCTTCCTCGCTCTCAAGCGCTTCAAGAGCCGCATTGTGGGGTGTCATGTCCTGGTCAGAACGGATAATACCACAACGATGTGCTATGTCAACAAACAAGGAGGCTTGGGTTCCCTTGTGTTGGACAAACTAGCACGCGAGCTGACGCTCTGGAGCGTGTCGCGCCTAGCCTCGCTGCGCGCCACTCATGTGCCGGGTCTCTACGACGAGCCGTGGCCTCTCCCTCTGTTCAGAGACCTTCTGAGACAGGGCGGGGACGAGGTGTTTCACGAGAACCCTTGGAAGCTAGACCTGTGGGTCTGGCCCGTGAAAGGGCGAACTTGAGCTCGCATGGGCTGCCCCCTGATGTGGTTGCCACCATTCAGGGGGCCAGAGCAAGTTCCACGAGGTCTCAGTATGACATCAGGTGGAACATGTTTGAGTCCTGGTGCCTGGAACGGTCGCCACCGGTGGAGGCCTTCCAGGCGCCTGTGGGCAGTGTCCTGGTTTACCTACAAGACAGGTTGAACCAGGGCCTGGCTTTTTCCACTATCAAGGTGTACTTGGCGGCCATTTCCGCTTGCCACGAAGGGTTCGATGGCAAGACGGTGGGCCTTCACCCGCTGGTGCAACGGTTTATGGCCGGTGTTAAGCCGGCCAGGCCGGTCAACAGGCCTTTGTTCCCTGAATGGGATCTGGCAGTGGTGCTGGGCGCACTCTGCCTTCCCCCTTTTGAGCCTCTTGAGACTGTAGATCTGAGGATTGTTAGTCTCAAGACAGTTCTCCTGGTGGCCCTGTGTACAGCTAAACGCGTTGGTGACATGCAGGCGCTCTCGGTGAGCCCGGGATGCATGTGGTTTTCAGACGACGGCAGGAGGGTTTTGTTGAAAAAAACACAAAGGCCAACGACTTGGCCTTTGTGTCTAAGACTGGCGTGATAGCTAGGGCCCCAGTGGAGTTGGGGGCCTTCCACCCACCGCCGTTCGCGTCGGTGGAGGATAGGCGGTTGCATTGTCTCTGTCCAGTAAGGGCGCTGAAACTTTACTGTCAGAGGACGGCGGCCGGACGTGGGTCGTCTCAGCTGTTCGTCTCTTATGGCCGGGCCGGTCAAAGAAAGGCGGTGGCTAGACCAACCCTGTCCAGATGGATCGTGGAGGCGATTCGGTTGGCCTATGAGAGTAGTGGGTCCGTGGTCCCGGTGGGGCTCAGGGCCCACTCTACTCGGGGTGTGGCTGCATCTTGGGCCCTCTACAGGGGGGTGTCGATGCAGGAGATATGCTCTGCGGCGAACTGGTCGTCTCCTTCGACCTTTGTGGCCTTTTACAGCCTGTATGTGGCGGCATCTGAGATGGCGCACACAGTCCTGGGTGTGGCAGCAAGTGTAAGACAGGGAAGTGGTGAGCGTGCCTAGGGGCGTGCTTCTCTTCCTGCTTGCCGTTTCTCAAAGTGTCAGGGTTTACTTGACATTTGTGGCCTTCAACCTGGCCGGGGCAGCACTAAGGGTGTCGCCCACGGTTTTTGGTTGAATAGGCTAGCTGAGGGAGGTAGACGGCGGTCTGACCTTTTTAGGTACAGGAGTCAGAATTGATCTGTCAGGTCCTTGCCTTGTGATCCTTTCCGCTTGCCCCAAGGGGTCATGCGCCTGGGGGCCATGGTCTTGCCGAGGGCGAGACCTGGGGCCAGGGGCGTGCGGTTGGGTAGGGTTACAGACTGGGGCTCCCCAGGGGGCGTGTATGTGTCCCATAAGTAAGCATATTATGGAGGAATGACAGAAAACAAGGGGTTACGTAGTGTAACCCCGGTTTTCTTAATTCCGTAGTAATATGCTTACCAAAAACCCCTTCTGTGCGCTTTGGCGGTGTGCAGAGTGAAGGGTTAAGAGGGCGTACCCAGTGACGCGAGGGTATTTATACCCAGACCGGTTTCCGGTTTCGCGTAACATGACCCTATCCAATAGGAATATTGTAACCGGGAGTCTATGTGTTGTGCTCTGTGCATCGCTAGAGGGCGATGATATCCCATAATAATAATAATAATAATAATAATAATAATAATAATAATAATAATAATAATAATAATAATAATAAACTTTATTTGTATAGCACCTTTCATGACATGAAATGCAGCTCAAAGTGCTTTACAGAGCAAGAATACAATTACAGTTACAACCAATTTAACAATAAAGCAAACAAAAATAAAATAAAAGCATAAAACAACATTAAAATAGGCAATACAGTGAGGAATTAAAAATCAACCAAAGAATCAGCTAAAAGCAAGAGTGAAGAAATAGGTCTTGAGCTGTGCTTTAAAGCTATCGACAGAGGCTGCCTGTCTTAGGTGTAATGGGAGTTTATTCCACACGTAATAAGTAAGCATATTACTACGGAATTACGAAAACCGGGGTTACACTACGTAACCCCTCGTTATTAGTTACTTTCAAGATTTTGATTATTATTACAAAACCTACATTAACCACTTCAGCCCTATATAAATTTCAGCCATTTGAAAATAGCAGATCTACAAGCTCACAATGTGTCGCATCGCGACGCGTTGTGAGCTTAAAAAAGATTTTTATACATTTGAAAACTTGAAATGGGATATTCTGCATAATGAGTACTTTTACTTTTGGTACTTTAAGTACATTTTGATACCAATACTTTTGTACTTTTACTCACGTATATTTTGAATTCTGGACTTTTACTTGTAACAGAGTATTTCTATATTGCACTATTAATACTTTTACTTAAGTAATAAATGTGAGTACTTGTTCCACCACTGTCCAGAATGTTGTGTTCATACATACAGCCCCTTCGTATGAACTCTGGAATACTTACATAATACTGTCTCTCTCTTTTTCCTTGGGCCCAACTCCCTGGGGGTATTTTTTGTCACTATTTGCAAATACCTGAAATTTCTATCTCTCTCTGGCCCACTCCTTGGCGGTATTCTTTGTCACTGTATATTTAAGTTCCTCTCTTTTGCAGTTCCGCAGCTTGGGGAGTTTTAGGAGATGGGGAAAATAGTGGCATACCATGTCTGTGTCAAAGTGTGTCACTTAATATGGTCTTTGGAACGGATGAAAGTGTCACAACCTTGATTGATTTATTTTAGATAATTGGAGTTTTGGGGTTAGGGGAGTGTTTTTTACGGGGCCAGAGCTCAGCTCTGGACCTGTTTTAATATTGTAGGTATTCTGTTTCCGCCACTTTTCGCAGTTCTGGGTGAACCGTGCTGTCGCTTTTTACGAAACTCGGCCATATGGTAGATGGTCATGAAAAACTATCAAGAAATAAATCTCACAATCTTTCGTCGAAAGGTGGCGCTATAGCACTCAATTGAAAATTTTGTTCAACTTTGAACAGGTACAACTCATGCCCTGTTTGACCTACAGCCATAAAACTTCAATACACACATGCGTCTACTCATGATGAACAACTTTAACCCTCTGACTTTTGACCTCTGACCTTTAGATCTCCCACCATTTTGAATTATATGAAAAGCAGCTAAAATCTATCTCCTCCTGGGATTTTTGAGCAATCTGCACGAAACGTTTTACACATGAACTTTGGACCTATGCCGACAAACAAGCAGCAAAGATTTTCCATAAGTGAAAAAATGAAGCTTTAATGAGCCAATGAATATTGCAGTTTTATGACAATTATTCATCTGCCCCTAACACATACATGCAGACTCACATTTCTTTGAAACTTTGCGTTAATGTTGAGGGTCATTCCAAATATTACTGAAACCAATCTTACTCCAATTGGTCAAAGGGAGGCGATATAGCGATTTTTTGAAAGTTTAAACTTTAAACAGGCAAAAGTCATGCCTCGTTTGGCCGACAGCCATTAAACCTGCTTACACATGTGCCTTGACTCATGAGGAACACATGTATCACGTTGACCAGTAAGCTCCGCCCTTAGATTGTCCGCAATTTTGAGCAGTTTGAAAAACACTTAAACCCAGGATTTTTCAGCTATTTGCGTGAAACTGTATAATCTGTTTTATCTCCTTTTTCACAGGTTCTTGTCTGTTGCTCCAATGGCTTCTCCCTTAAACGTGTGCCTCACGACCGCAAGGTTGCCGGTTCAAGCCTCACTTGATGCAGACTCATTTAAGTTGAATTGCAAAAAACATGACTGTATCAATGAATACATGTGCAAACGGTAAAGATAACATGAAATGCTTATTTGAGAGTATGTTTTTTCAATGTATGACGTACTTCATTGTGAAAATAGCCGATCTACAATCTCACAACTTTTCAGTGAGCTTGTAGATCGGCTGCTTTCACTGGTTTCGGTTTCGAGGAGACATACAATTTCTCTATTGGTAAATGGTTTGTGAACGAGTGATCTTAGTGTTAGTGTTAGTGTGAATTCTTTTTTCACTGGTTCTGGTCTGTTGGTCCAATGGCGTCTCGCTTCAGCATCAGCCTCTGGATCCAAGGTCGCCAGTTCAAGCCTCAACTCTTGCTGGCTACTTCTCAATTGTATCGCACAAAACATGACTGTATCAATTAATGCATGCGCAACTGTTAAAGGTAACATGAAATGCTTCTTGGAGAGAGTATTTTTTGCAATATATGACAAAATTGTGAAAATAGCCGATCTACAATCTCACAACTTTTCAGATAGCAACGTGTTTCTGAGCTTGTAGATCGGCTGCTGTGTTATCTCTTTTTTCACAGGTCTTGTCTGTTGGTCCAATGGCTTCTCCCTTAAGTGAGTGCCTCATGACTGCAAGGTTGCCAGTTCAGGCCTCACTTGATGCAGACTCATTTAAGTTGAATTGCAAAAAACATGAATGTATCAATGAATACATGTGCAAAGGGTAAAGATAACATGAAATGCTTATTTGAGAGGGTATGTTTTTGCAATGTATGACATACTTCATTCTGAAAATAGCCGATCTACAATCTCAAAACTTTTCAGATAGCAACGTGTTTCTGAGCTTGTAGATCGGCTGCTTTCACTGGTTCACTTTTATCTTCAACAGACAACCTCAGCCTGGACAAAGCTAAAGCACTATAGGTAGTGTTGCAGCCTGTCAATCCGAAGGTTGAGGTTTTGATTCCTGTTAATGGCAATAGGTTGAGACGTCCAATCAATCCATTCTGCTTCCATCTCTCTCTCTCTTCAATCTATTCCGTTTCCATGTCTCTCACTCCGCCCTTAGATTGTCCGCAATTTTAAGCAGTTTGAAAAACACTTAAACCCAGTATTTTTCAGCTATTTGCGTGAAACTGTATCATCTGTCTGATTTCTTTTTTCACAGAATTTTTCTGTTGGTCCAATGGCTTCTCCCTTAAGTGAGTGCCACACGAACGCAAGGTTGCCGGTTCAAGCCTCACTTGATGCAGACTCATTTAAGTTGAATTGCAAAAAACATGACTGTATCAATGAATACATGTGCAAACGGTAAAGATAACATGAAATGCTTATTTGAGAGTATGTTTTTTCAATGTATGACGTACTTCATTGTGAAAATAGCCGATCTAAAATCTCACAACTTTTCAGATAGCAACGTGTTTCTGAGCTTGTAGATCAGCTACTTTCACCAGTTTCAGCCAGGGGCTTGGTTCATGACAGAAGGCAAAAATGTATGATCCTCAACAGAC
>NC_137612.1:58421548-58429048 GCF_963280865.1 Gymnoscopelus braueri
CGCGACCGGACATCCCCCCCCTCTTCTACGACACTCCCGTGCGTGTATGAACCGATCTCCGTGAGGACGGAGGTCACAGAGAATATTCCATCATTTTTCAAAGGTACAGTAAAATCGCTGTTTTCACTGGCAAGGGGACGGTAGACGATATTTTAACTCTGGCAGTCAATGAGTTAAAGGTTTATGACATTAATTTTCATTTTTATTTTATTTTTTACGTTTTTTGGGGGGTTTTATGACCTAAATTACACCCAAAAAAACTAAACTTTGATCATTCAGTGGATTTTCTGTGGTCTGGGGTTTTCTGAATAATTAGGCTGAAAAGTGATCTGAGATTGGCCCTTAGATAGTGAAGTCACAGGCCATTAATCCCGCCCACTCTCCTCCTCACCCCTCCCCTCCCCTATCCTTTCCTTGGGGGGGGGGGGGGGGGGCGGAGCAGAGGTGATGATTGACAGACAAAATCCCTCAACAGTGACACCCGCAGGGTGCAATGAAAAGCCTTTTCATTGCAGTTGAAAAGGCTTTAGAAATGTGAGAGAAAAACACCTGCAATGGCTCACTAGAGTGGAATTTTCAGTTAAAACTTTGTATACACGTTTGAAGGACCATGACACAGACTTTTAATGTGTTGTAAAACTGAATGTCAGGAAACCTTTAAGGTAAATATTCCTTTCTCTATATTGCAGTATTAATACTTTTACTTAAGTAATAAATGTGAGTACTTTTTCCACCACTGTCAAGAATGTTGTGTTCATACATACAGCCCCTTCGTATGAACTCTGGAATACTTACATAATACTGTCTCTCTCTTTTTCCTTGGGCCCTGGGGCTATTTTTTGTCACTATTTGCAAATACGTGAAATTTCTATCTCTCTCTGGCCCCACTCCTTGGGGGTACTCTTTAACACTGTACATTTAAGTTCCTCTCTTTTGCAGTTCCGCAGCTTCGGGAGTTTGAGGAGATGGGAAAATGCCTATTACATAACAGTGGTGGACAAACATGACGTGTTCAACTTGACAGTTGACAGGTGGGAGGGCGGTGGGAGGGCTTTTGAGTATGGTGGGGGAGCATGGAGACCTAACTCTCTTTTTAAGGACTAGTACTGTAGGTTGACCAGTGTTTTTAATGGTTTGTGGTTTGTTTTCTCTGGATTTTGTGTAATATTGAATTTCTTTTTATGGATTAATGTCAGGCACAGTATACAATTTGTTGCTGAATTGTTGCAATAAAGGTGTTTTTTAAACTCACAACCGTGGGCTCTGGCTCCTCAGGAGGGCTCACAAATCACTCAGCTATAACCCATGTCGCAAATACGATTATTTGAAAACTTTAGTTACTAGTTATACTTTGCGGATATAAATGATTACATTATAAAACATACATTAACCACTTTAGCATTAACCACCTATTTTAGGCTATTTGAAAATAGCAGATCTACAAGCTTGCAGATCGTCTATTTTCAAACATTTTAGTACTTTTACTTTTGGTACTTTAAGTATATTTTGAACTTTGAACTTTTACTCAAGACATCCAGGTAACATTTTGAACACATGCAGGCCTTTTACTTGTAACAGAGTATGTTTATATTGTGGTATTTACTTTCAAAATGTTTATCCCACTATTTTTTAACCCATGTTTTTCACCCAGTGCCAATTGCCTACGCAATCCTGGGCGCTACTCCCCCTCTGCCAGCCTATGGAGAGCCCGGAACTGAGCTCATGCCTCCTTCAATGCATGAGGAGCTAGCATGCCGCTTGTTATCACCTGGGAGGGGGTTTGTTGTGGTATTGATAGTTTTACTTAAGTAAAATATCTGAGTACTTCTTCCACCACTGGTCAACTGGACCTGAGTTGTCTTTGTACTTGGACAGATTTTTTTCTGACAATGATAGGCCTACTAACAACTAACTAACGAAGAAACTAATCCATGTTCTAAAGAACTTCATGTCAGGGTTGGCCAAGCTGGCTATCTGGATAAACAGGAAAAATAAAACCTGGGGCGTGCGGTCAATAGACCCTGTGCAAGTTGTGTAAGGACTGGTGGCGGCCCGCCTTAGGCTTGAGCATGCCTATTACATAACAGCGGGGGACGAACTTGAGGTGTTCAACACAACATGGGCGGTGGGAGGGCTTTTGTGTATGGTGGGGGAGCATGGAGACTCTCTTCTAAGGACTAGAACTGTAGGTTGAGCAGTGTTTTTAATGGTCTGTGGATTGTTTTCTCTGGATTTCGTGTAATATTGAATTTCTTTTCAAGGATTAATGTCAGGCACAGTATACAATTCATGACAGTGGGGGGGATACCGTTACATTTTCGGGAAACCAATTAACATAGCTGCCGACATAGGCAGCAGTAGAGGTGTCAGTTCGCACACAGGCCCTATCTCTATCTCAAGTTGGCTGCAAATCTTGCATATCTAAACGGGGCCTCTCTCTCTCTCTCTCTCTCTCTCTCTCTCTCTCTCTCTCTCTCTCTCTCTCTCTCTCTCTCTGTCAGCAATTAACATTCCGGTACAGTAAGGGGGCGTGGCTTCCTACTGGGAGGCTTCCCGCCCACCAACTGTCACTCCTCCACCTGCCCCCCCCCCTCCTTTCTCCTCTCCTCCTCTCCCCATCTCTCATCTAGACAGTTTGATAACTAAAGAGGGGGGGGGGGGGACGGGGTTACACTTAGATAAATAAGTATAAGTGTACATCACCTCTAGAATGATGCTAGAATGACACTCGCTCACACGCACGCACGCACGCACGCACACACGCACGCACACACAGTGGTGTAAAGCAAGCAAGTATACATTTACTCAAGTACTGTACTTAAAGGACGACTTCACCGCTTTTCAACCTATCTTCATATAATTGGTCCTCACTAATACTCATGATAAAATGGTACAATTTTTTTCTACTCGGCCTGTGTCTCATAGGAGGACTGTGAACAGTCCAGAAACCGTCTACCAGTGACATCATCGTTAGGCATGATTTTTTTTTACAACAAGATTTCACATTTTTTATTTAGATTTTTATTAACACAAGAACAATGGCTTCTTTTATTGCATTGCAACTTTCCAGGAATAGAAAGCCTGCAGTTTCTATTAGCTTGGATTCCCCATTGATGATGTCACTGGTAGACGGGACTCTGAACTGTCCACAGCCCTCCTCTGAGACACAGACCGAGTAGAAAAAAATGGTACCATTTTATCATGAGTATTAGCGAGGACCAATTATATGAAGATAGGTTGAAAAGCGGTGAAGTCGTCCTTTAAGTACAATTTTGAAGTATTTTTTACTTTACTTGAGTATTTCCAATTTTTGTTTTACTTTTACTTCTACTCCACTGCATCTCAGAGGCAAATATTGTACTTTTACTCCACTAAAATTATTTGAAAACTTTAGTTACTAATTACTTTTCAGATATAAATTATTCTATTATAAAACATACATTAACCACTTTAGCTCTGTTTTATACATAGGCTATTTGAAAATAGCAGATCTACAAGCGCACAATGCGGTGCGATGCGACACGTTGTGAGCTTGTAGATCGGCTATTTTTCCCTTTTGGTACTTTAAGCTCATTTTGATGCCAAAACCTTTGTACTTTTACTCAAGTGCACTTCCTTGTAACAGAGTATTTCTATATTGCAGTATTGATAGTTTTACTTAAGTAGAAAATGTGAGTACTTTTTCCACCACTGCACGCGCGCACACACACACACACACACACACACACACACGCGCGCGCGCGCGCGCGCGCAGCAATGAGAGTACATTAGCAGTATTGAGCTGTGTAGCTGCTGCAGCTAATATTAGCTCTAATGTCTTCTTGGAAACATCCATCCATCCATCCATCCATCGGATTCCATCCATCCATCCACCCATCCACGTATCCATAAATGAATAAATACATATTTACTGGAGTAAATACAATTTACAATGTAGTCATTAATCAGACGTTCTAATCCAGAGTGACTTGCAATAAACAAGGTTAACAATGTAGTGTCTCAGTAAACTAGGATCATCACAGGTAAACCAAGAACCTAGCATCTGCAGGGCCTGATTAACCCTTCGTGGTGCCCTGTGCCACGACCCGTGTCGGTGCCCCCCCGGACCTTTTTGTCACCGGGGGAGGGGGGGATTGACCCTTCACCGGCGTGTTTCACCGTTTCAGCGCTCCTTCAGCAGCCGCTGCTTCTAAATGTCTGCACTTTTCGGCGATAGTTCTCTCTTCTTTCACTTTCTCCACGCCGTTTGGTGACCCCCCCCAAGGTTGGTGCCCTGTGCTTCAGCGCCTAAAGCCCTTCCGTTAAGCTGGCACTGAGCATCAGTCTAAACAATAATACTATCAAAATACTAATCTGTATGTTGAAACTTTGGAGAAAGCAGTGGAGAAAGCAGGAGTCATGTTAGGGATGCCAGGAGACAGATGGTATCCTTGATAACAGCCTGACTGACAACACAATGAGAATAATAAGAATGATTTTTATAGCATATTAAAATATACAGTATGTCATATAATCCATGATGTTTTTAGTGAATAAAATATATATTTTTTGCCAATCTGTATGGTAGAGAGTAGAGTATAGTGTTGATACGATATAAGTGATGGCCAAGCAGTGGTGGAAAAAGTACTACATTTTTGTACTTAAATATTGTGTATTTACGGACTTGTAATCCGTGTTATTTCACCGTGATGGGGAGAGAACATTGACATTGTGTGTGTGTGTGTGTGTGTGTGTGTGTGTGTGTGTGTGTGTGTGTGTGTGTGTGTGTGTGTGTGTGTGTGTGTGTGTGTGTGTGTGTGTGTGTGTGTGTGTGTGTGCAGAGCATTGTCTAAATTCCTGCACTCTGGCGGCTGCAAATAGGCAGTGCACGCACGTGAGTCACATGGGGGCGCGAGGCAATGAGAGCGTGAGTCACATGAGGGCGCGAGCCAATGAGAGCGTGAACACAGAGACAACACACACACACAACCCAAGCACAGTTACATAGTAAGCTCCACTTGGTCGCCGCGCCTCCTTCCGCGTTCGCAATCAATACTGCAATTTAGAAATACTACTAAAAGTACTTAGTTACTTTACACCACTGTGGCCAAGTACTTAGTTACTTATTACTCTATTAAAAAGTAATAATATTACATTACTACTTATAGCACCCCCTGGTGGTGGAGCTGTGGGAACTGTCAAGGAAGCTTTTGAAAGGAAGGGACGCGCTGGACGCCGGGGATGCGCCATGACACTCAGGAGTGGCTAACCTCACACCGGAAGTTCAATGAATACATTGCAGTGAATGGAGCGGGCTGGACCAGCTCATGAACAAACATTATTTCTGAACGATTGCGACCTTTGTCATATAATTGGTTCAGGAATATAAAAGAAGACATATCACAGGTCGTTTTCTAATCACTTGCTTTTTGATGTGCACAGTACATCATTTTATTGAGGCATCTAAACAGCGGCAGGTATCGTTTCTGTCTCGGAGGTATCGCAAGATTTGGTCGCCAGACAGGAAATGGTTGACAGTCTTGCGATACTTTGGCCGTTCAGAAACATACTTTGTGCTCTTTAGATGCCTCTGTAAAATTATACTGTGCACATCGAAAAGCAACACAGCAGAAAACAATGTGTGATATGTCTTCTTTTATTTTCCTGAGCCGAGTATTTTACAAAGGTCTCAATCGGCTCTCATAGACTTATTTCACAGACTTCCGGTGGGACGAATCTGCCGGCTGAAATTGCATGATAGAGAAAATGACGCTTCCCTTACTTTCAAAAGGTTCCTCCAACTGTGAGGAAACACTTCCAGCAACAAAAAAAAATCTCCCCAATTTAGTTGTCATGCCAATGAATTCCTCCCCTACACACATATTCTCACTGCTGTTGTATCCTACTGGCTCTTATACCTGCCAGTGAGTGAGGAGCCCCCACTGGGAGGACGTGGAGCCTTTGTCCTACTCCTCCCGCCCAACAGTCCCTGCTGACAGGCTCCGCCCCCGGCCCATAGGTGTACTTTACAGTGACACATATCTGTAGACTTAATGGAGCCAAAATACTACCTAGCCCTGAGAACCGCAGCATTTGCATTACTTCCACACTGGCTTTCATTTTCAAGATGTAAAGCTTGCTGCCTGGACCTGGTGTCTAATACACTGTTTCCCAAACAGTGAGTCGGGACCCAGCTTTCAAGTTCAAGTTCAACTTTATTATGTCCCAAATTGGGCAATTTATGTTACAGCTGATAATACAAACTCCAAAACCAGTGGTGGAAAGTAACTAAGTACATTTACTCAAGTACTGTACTTAAGTACAATTTTGAGGTATTTTTTACTTTACTGGAGTATTTCCAGTTTTCAGTACTTTTACTTCTACTCCACTACATCTCAGAGGCAAATATTATACTTTTACTCCACTACAATTATTTGAACACTTTAGTTACTTTTCTAATTACATTATAAAGCATGCATTAACCACTTTTTAGCCCTATTTTATACATACAAGCTCACAACGCGTCGCATTGCGACGCGTTGTGACCACCACTGCCCAAAACACAGTAAACATACGTACACAAGACATAAACATAGACATTGACGTGATCACAAGATCCAGATAATAATAGCTACCTCCTCCTGTTTCCATTATTGATGGCACGAATGGAGGTAGGTACACATGAGAATTTGTACCTATATTGTTTTTAGCTGCAGGGGTCGTTAACCTTTGGCCGGAAGGCAAGAATTCATATTCAGGATTTAAGGGATGAGAGCTGTCTGCTCTAATAGATGACGCTTTCTTAAGCACCTGCTGGTCATATACATGACTTTAGGTCGCAGATCAATTCTTATGGGTCGATGGAAAATATCTCAATATTTTCATTAAAAAAAATGATATACTGCCTAAATTATTTCAAAATATTTGATAAAGTTTAAACAAAAGAATCCAAACTTTTCATTAATTCCAACAGTTTACAGAAGTATTTCATGAATAAAATCTAAATATTGAATAATAATTCCCATAAATAAATTAAACGTTTTTTTTTAAAGTAGCGAAAATAGCAGATCTACAAGCTCACAACGCGGCGCGAAGCGACGCGTTGTGAGCTTGTAGATCTGCTATTTTCACTAGTTTGGGTCCCGGGGCATACATCTAAATTGTCTTTTGGGTCTCGAGCTAAAAGGTTTTTACTGATCTAATAGAATCTGCTTCTACCTGTGGTGTCTGTTGAGCGGCTCAGCTGTTGGAGCGGATGGCAGAGTTGTGGCAGAGGTCCAAAGACTCTGTGGTTCATGTGCAGTTCTCCTGGTTGGCACCGTGATGCCATCCTGGCACCAATGGTGCCAACTGGGCCGGGAGCCACAGTCCTCGTTGTCCTTCAGCATGGAGGACAAGCTCCTCCAATATGAATACGTCAATGTGGTTGAGCACAGAAGTCCTGACGTCACTCGTTCATCCCCTGTGTCGCGGAAGTAATTTCTCTATGGAGAATAGCATTGGGTCATCATAGAATCGTCT
>NC_137612.1:58434048-58436548 GCF_963280865.1 Gymnoscopelus braueri
CCGCAGTTTTTTTTTTCTGATGCAAGTGGTTGCAAGTTATGTAAATCAATGGTGTGGACTGGGCTTAACATGGGCTGTAATCTAGACTGTATATCGTTGCTGTTGGGCAGAAACCTCTTGTCTCCATATTTTAATACTTTTCGTATTTTTTCGTGAATTAATGCCCTACGTGATCATACTACAGCGTCACACAAAAGCATCAAAAGTAGCAGATCCACAAGCGACAAGCGTTTTGAGCTTGTAGATCTGCTACTTTTGCTGTTTTCGAATTTTAATCCTGAAAAAGTAACGGTTTTGGACATACAATATGAGGTTTCCACCCGACAGAGACGATATGTAGAAACTGGAGGTACACTGCAGTACACACAGACACACTGTATACATGGTGGGACAATGTCTCTATTTAGCAAGTACAAGTAAGTAGGGGTGGGACGATCATCGTTATTATCGTGATAAAAAACTGCTCTCAAAATTTCAATCTCGTCTAGCGAGACTTCTGTTTTTTTTTTTTTTTTTTTTTTTGGTTGCATAGTGTTCTGTCACTATGAACGTCAGATCTCACAAAAAAAAACAAAAAAAAAAGCTATTAAAATATGTGATCTAACCTAAGGCCTATCCGCGCACCTTTTAAGCTGTGGCGGCTCAGGGGTGGAGTTATGAAATGTTTCTACTGTACCATTCATCCTAAGATATCATAACGTCATAGAAAAGGTAAGAAAACTTTAGTCCAAAATTCTCCTTTAAATACTTGATAAAACGGACCTGTAAAGGGCGCATTTGGTACGCTCTTATTTCAGCTATTTTTGGCGAACATTCCCCCCAGAATAGGGATGCTGGGGGTTCAAGTGGTTAAAAAAAAGTGGCATTTTGAGTTTTAAACATTATCGTGATAATATCGTAATCACAATTATATTTTTCACAATAAATATGACATGTCATTTTCATATCTCATATGCTCATCCAGGCTCTTGTCATCTCCCGCCTGGACTACTGCAACTCCCTCCTTGCTGGTGCCCCGG
Source organism: Gymnoscopelus braueri (assembly GCF_963280865.1). NCBI lineage: Eukaryota > Metazoa > Chordata > Actinopteri > Myctophiformes > Myctophidae > Gymnoscopelus > Gymnoscopelus braueri. Next base: position 58,435,068 of record NC_137612.1, read on the forward strand.
CGTCTGCCATCAGACCTCTGGAGCTTGTTCAGAAAGCTGCGGCTCGTCTGGTGTTCAACCGCCCCAAGTTCTCCCACACAACTACCCTTCTACGTTCTCTACACTGGCTCCCCGTAATGGCTTGCATCCAGCTTAAAACCCTGGTGCTAGCCTATAGGGCAGTGAAAAGAACATTACATTACAGTCATTTAGCAGACGCTTTTATCCAAAGCGACTTACAATAAGTGCATTCAACATAGGTAGGGAACGAAACTACTAATCACCAGAAGTCTTAAGTGCATTTCCTGCAAAAACAAGCAACCAAGAGTACACCTAACGCTAAGGTAAAAGTGCAATATATCAGCTACCTACTTTCTTAAACAGATGAGACAAAATAGCAAAATCAAATGAGCACGAGCTAAAACAAATAAGTGTATCGACTAAACAAGATCCAATAAAACAATACAACAATAAAACAAGAGTTCGTACAACTAGTTAACAGCTCCTTCAGCTCCTTCTTACCTCCAGGCTATGGTCGAGGCTTACACCCCTGCCCGACCACTTCGGTCTGCCACCTCGGGGCGACTGGTTGCCTCGTCGCTCAGTGGTCCTTCTGGCCGATCTACACGGGCACAGCTTTTTTTCTGTTCTGGCCCACAGTGGTGGAATGAACTCCCCACTGATGTCAGGACAGCAGAGTCACTATTTCGCCGCAGGCTGAAAACCCACCTCTTCAGGAAACACTACCCTTCCTCTTTGCCTTGCCTACTTGTTGTAAATTAGTTGTACGAGCTCTTGTTTTCTTGTTTTATTGGATCTTGTTTATTCGATACACTTATTTGTTTTAGCTCTTGCTCATTTGATTTTCCTATTTGTCTCATCTGTTTAAGAAAGTAGGCAACTGATATATTGCACTTTTACCGTAGCGCTAGGTATACTCTTAGTTGCTTGTTTTAGAAGAGAATGCACTTGAGACTTCTGGTGTTTAGTAGTTTTTTTCTTGCCTACCTATGTTGAATGCATTTATTGTAAGTCGCTTTGGATGAAAGCGTCTGCTAAATGACTGTAATGTACCAGTAAGTTGCAAGCAACTTTACAGAAAAAACAAGCCCAAAGTCGCTTAATAATAAGCAGACATGGCAACCCTGCTCTGGACGTGTGATTCACACATAAACACAAACACACATGAAGTCACTGGGAACCGATGAAATGGCAACCTCCTATCATGTCTCTGTGAGGTGGAAACCTTGTAAGACCAAAACGGTTACTTTTCAGGAAATAGGGATTTAAAACAAATAATAACGTGTGTTCCAATGAATCCAATATATTTATTATTTAGTCACAAGCTCTTGTTAATACCTTTCACTGGTTAAAAATGTATAAAACCCACAGACACATTTAAACACTTTCACTTTAAAAGAACATAGTTGATTTACATGCTAGAAAACCTGAGAGTTAGACCCAACAGCTTCAAGTATGTGTAAGAAGCATTTATCATAACT
>NC_137612.1:58441548-58446548 GCF_963280865.1 Gymnoscopelus braueri
AGGATTGCAATAACAGTGTGCCTATGGTCTCCGGTGGACCCTGACGTGGCCCCTGGCCTGACCATGTTGATGCCAGATCCCTGACCAACATTTGTGCCAAGTTTGGTGCGGATTGGAGCAATGGCCACTGTTGTCATGGCAGATCCCTTAACAGTGTTGGTGACAAGTTTGTTGCGGATCGGAGCAACGGTGCGCCTCACAGGTCCGCATGTTACGTTTGTGATGTCCACTGTCTGTCCGTCTGTCCGTCTGTCTGTCCGTCCGTCCGCCCACCCTCTAGGCAATTTTTATCTTAGCCCTATCTGCCACCTGATATACATTATAAGAAGAAAACAAAAAGTGCTTCTAATTTAGTAAAATTAGAAGCACAAGTCAATAAGGACATATTTGAGTATAACAGATATTTTAGTTGGAATAATGTTGTACATTCCTCAGTGGTGATGGTTATCATCTAAGGAGGGGAGGGGTGTAGTGTCCAGTGCCACTCATTGTATTTGGAGAGCATGTACCAGGATGTAAGACACAGGTGTATGTGATGAAGACAATTGTATGTGATTAAATGCAGACAGCTGTTGGATGATTATGGAGAGGACACAAGTGTGTGTTTGTATTCTGGATATCAAACACTACACCATCTATGTTCAACTGCTTATTTTTATTAATTTGATTTCTGTTTTGTTTTTCAAACTGTAAAGCACTTTGTGACTGTCTCTATAAATCTGACTACTGACTTACTACCTCACATTGTGTGCATAATGTTTGTGTGTTTGCGCACGCAGTACACAAAATGTACTACACACTGTAACTGTAGTATTTCACTCTACGCAACGCAGGTGAGGTGATATAATACTTTGACTGATGTCTAGTCATGGAAAATAACTTCACAAGGAGCGCAGCACAGAAACCAATACTGAACACACACACACACACACACACACACACGCACACACACGTACGCACGCACAGACTATAGAGCCTCAGCATTTGTCTTGGAGATAGATATCCATGGGTTTATGTGTAAAACTATTAAATTGCTGCCACTCAGTGTTGCTTTGGCGTCTAGAACAATACAGCGAGTGTTGTTACAGCGGATAGCGTTCCAGTTTCACTGTTACACTCTGCTGCTCGGCTTACACACGCACACACACGCACGCACGCACGCACACACACACACACACACACACACACACACACACACACACACACACACACACACACACACACACACACACACACACACACACACACACACACACCCCTGTGTGAAAGGCATCTTATCATGATCATAATCCTTTATACCAAGTGGTGGTACATTTTACTGAAGAACTGTAGGCTACTTGAGTACAACTTTAAGGTAGGCTACTTTTGATTTAACTGAGTACTTTAAATCTTCAGTACTTGTACTCCACTACATCTCAGAGACATATTGTATTGTTTTACTCCACCACGATTATCTGAAACCTTTTAGTTTACAGAGTTATTATTATTATCACAAAACGTACATTAATCACTTAAGCCCTATTTTGTACTGATCTATAAGCTCACAACGCGTCACATTGTAATGCGTTGTGAGCTTGTAGATCGGCGATAAAAACCCTAAACTTTGAAACATTTCAAAACTTATTAGCACATGTAAAATACTTTTTTTTTTCTTTAAGGAATGCGACAAAAACAAAACAATCCCCATGAATTTGCATATTCAGAGAATGTTCATTTCATTTAAATGATGAATAGATTGTGTTTGATTGCGTACAGAACGGTATATACGTAATATGCGGTATAAGTTCCTACGTATTGGTATCACAATGGAAACTCACTTTTCAAAGAGTTAAAGAAGAAGATTTTTTTTTATATATTAAAGGTAAGTTAAGTGATATTTTTTTGGTTAAAACAAAAATATTTGTTAAAAGATTAAGCACTAATGAGGGCACTGTGGTGCAGTCGGTAGTGCTGTCGCCTCACAGCTAGAAGGTCCTGGGTTCGATTCCTGCTGGGGACGTGGTGGGGGAGTGTCCTCTCCTCCTTCAGTTTGGGGCTCTCGCCAGGCTGGCAGAGGGAGAGTAGCACACAGGATTACAAGCTTAGGCAATTGGCACTGGGTGAAAAAATGGGTTACAGAATCGTCGGGCAAAAAAGTAAGCACTATATTCTGATAGAAATCATTGCTAGTGTTTGTTCAGTAACAGTGTTAAATAGTTCTATATTGTGATAGTATTGCTATAGAGTGTTTGTTCAGTAACAGGAGTCTCCCTGTCTCTCCAGCTCTTTAATAAACAGAACATCTAATTTCATGTGGGTTGCAGAATATCAGCCAATCAGGAGAGAGTCCCCATTTATCATCTTAATTTTTTATAGTGTTCCACTTCCAATTGTGTCTGCTCATTTCTTTGTGTCATCACTTCCAATTTCACTTATTGTCTCCGCCAGGCCGAAAGGCATGGCGAGAGAGTATGTTTTCGCCCCTGTCCGTCCGTCCGTCCGTGTGTCCGTGTGTCCGTCCGTCCGTGTGTCCTGTCTGTCCGTTAGCACCAAATCTCCGGCACCGTTGGCCCGGTCGCTGCGAAACTGTGCACACACACTCCCTGGATGCCAATTCAGAACCTCTGCCTCAAATTTTTCACATGGGCCTGTTATAGCGCCACCAGGAGGCCGATTTGTGCAAAACCCATTTTTTCCCATTACTCCTACAGTTTTTAACCAAACCTCATGCAAATCGGTACACAGTATCTCTATAGTCATGTGATCAACCCTGATCTGTCCGATTTCCCATATTCCATCCTCATTGGCTAAGGTTACCATCCAAAGTTTGCAGGATTGGTCCGTTTTGAACAAACTGCCTCAAATCATGAACGCAGCTTGCCATTTGCATAAAATTGCACACGCACATTCCCACTAGGCCGAGGAAGAAATGGCACTTAAAACTTTTCACATCAGCCTCATGGTGGCGCTATAACAGGCCGATTTGCATTTTTAACTATAACTGCACCGATCTGCGTGAAACTTTGCACGCCTACTCCCTAGAGGCCAAGGAAAAACATCTGCACTGCATTTTTCACATCTGCTTTTTACAGCGCCACCAGGAGGCCGACTTATGTCAAATACATTTTTGGATATTAATCCTTCAGATTTTATCCAAACATCACACAAATCGGTACACAGTATCTCTATAGTCATGTGATCAAGACGCATCTGTCCGATATTTCATATTCCATCCTGATTGACTAAGGTTGACTTCCAAAGTTTGCAGGATTGGTCAGTTTTGAACAAAATGTATGAAATCATGAACGCGGCGTGCGATTTCCGTGAAAATGTGCACGCACATTCCCACTAGGCCGAGGAAGAAATGTCACCCTTTTCACATTGGCCTATTATAGCGCCACCAGGAGGCCACAATAACTTACCTGACCTGGCGGAGGCCTGTGCTCCGAGGAGCACTTTTTCTAGTTTATCCTGTATCCTGTCTGAGTTCTCTATCCTGATTGGATAAAATTGGTATCCTGACTTGAAAATGCCTTTTGTGTTTATTAAAGAGCTGGAGAGACATGGAGACTCCTGTTACTGAACAAACACTCTATCAATGATTACTGTCACTATATAGAGCTATTTAACACAAGTTTATACTCACCACATGAAATCAATTACCCTATATTTAATGTCATATCATCATTCAAATCTTAGTGTTTTTCAGTGGTGGAAAAAGTATTCAAATGTTTTACTTAAGTAAAAGTATCAATACTGCAATGTAGAAATAGTCCGTTATTCAAAATGTACTTGAGTAAAAGTACAAAAGTATTGGTATCAAAATGTACTTAAAGTACCAAAAGTAGAAAGTGCTCTTTATGCAGAATGTCCCATTTCAAGTTTTCAAAATGTATAAAAATTTAAAATAGCAGATCTACAAGCTCACACCACGTCGCATCGCGGCACGTTGTGAGCTTGTAGATCTGCTATTTTCAAATACCCGAATATAGAGAGCTTAAGTGGTTAATGCATGTTTAGTATAATAACAATCTAAATCTAAAAAGTTTTTATAAAATTATATTGGAGTAAAAGTAAAAATGTAATGGAGTAATACTAAGAGTATTGAAAATTGGAAACACTCTACACTACAATACACTAAAGTAAAAAATACCTCAAAATTGTACTTAAGTACAGTACTTGAGTAAATATACTTTACACCACTGGTTGTTTTTGCCAACAATTTTGAGGGCCCACTTGCGATATAGTCGCGGCCCACCAAGCAGGCCCCGGGCCAAAGGTTGAGAGTCGCTGTTTACACTGGACGTCCGACGCACAAAGACCTGACAATGCTGCTAATATGCTTCTCGGGGGGGAAAGCCCCTCAATGAAAAGAAACTGTTCTTTCCCTGCTCCCCTGGGCCAAGATAATTAAGCTTGGAAGTGAGTCTGTTGTTCGCTCTTCACTGAATTGACCTGGTGCCTGAAGGCGGGCTTATTCGAAACCCTCTGTTTTGTTTTGTTTGTTTTGTGCGCGCGCACACACACACACACACACACACACAGACACACACACACACACACACACACACACACACACACACACACACACACACACACACACACACACACACACACTGTTGATTGATGTCAGGTTTGTCTTGAAGTGTTTCATATGCCATTGTGTGCCTCCAACACAACAAGATGCAGTCCATTGTTCAGGCCACGCTGGATCCACCTGATATGCTGCCCTGAAGGGGTTAACACCGAGATGCTGAAACCTAACTCTCTGTTTATGCAATGAAAAACCACTCCACTGTCTGAATGCATAAACTGTGCTGCACTAGAGCTACATTATACGTGTTTTAAGCACCTGTACTTCACTTTAGCATTTGTATTATTATTGTAGTTTTTGGGTACTTTCTCTGCACTACATTTCAAAGACGAAGCTTGTACATCTGCAATTTTTGAAAAAAAATGGAAAACCTCAAAAATGTTTGGAAAATGTTGAATCATTTTGTTTTAACACAAATCTTCTGTTC
>NC_137612.1:58451548-58464048 GCF_963280865.1 Gymnoscopelus braueri
AAGTAGCTTGTTAATTAATTTGAAAGATAAACCACGACCTTAATATGTAAACGGACTATGGACATTTTTATAATTAATATGAAATGTGACCTTAATTTGGAGGAGGGACCTTCACATGTTTGACAACAGGAATGAGGATCAATAAATCAATTTATATATTCCATATTACAAGCTGGGTGGCATATAATTATTAGCCTTCAAGTTGGGTGGCATATCATTTTATTATGAGTTTATTCTCGTAAAACAATTGACAGTTTATTTGTATAGCACATGCTTTACACATCAAGCAAAAGAAACACATCGATGATGTATTTGTTTAAGAGTTTGGTCCAGATAATGTGGTGCATATAAAAAATAATTATGTTGTTTTATCGCCTCATTATAACCACGCCCAGTGTGGCTGACACAAGTGTGGTTGGAAACACGCTTCCTAGAAATGTAGTGGAGTCAAAAGTACAATATTTCTATTTGAAATGGAGCAGAGTGAAAGACATCAGCTTGCAACAAAAACAAAAACAAAAGACAAATACAAAAATATACTCAAGAACAGTACTCAAGTAAATGTTCTTCATTTACTTGAGTACTGTCACAACAGTATACATCCTCAAGAGTTACTACAGGACAAAAATCCACACAGTAACCATTACTGTCATCAACTGTCTGGTGTCACTTAAAAAACAAATCATGAAATCAAAGAAATTCCTTTTTTTAAAGTAGTCAAGTAGTGGGTCTCCCGGAGACGCCGGAGAGACATACAATTTCTCTTTTGGGGCTCGAGATGCAAGGATTTTTAATTCCTTCCACATAACACATTGAATTGCTCGACCTGCCGTCTCCCATCGGTGTACCCATACAAAACACAAACGAAACATCCCTCCAACCATAGTAGGCCTAACGTAGACAACAAGCTACAGCCTACTTTTCATCAAAACGAGCCGTTCTCCGAGATGGAAAAATAACATTGGTCTCTACAGACAGCACACTGCGCAGGTGAAGCTCGTTGTCTACAATTACTAAAGAGACCTTTATGTTTTGTTCCGCTTATGAGAAGTCATTTTATATTTGTGTTTTCATGTTTTGTGTAAAGCACATTGAATTGCCTTGTGGTTGAAATGTGCTATACACATAAAATGTGTTTTGAGCTTGTTCTTTTTTTCGTAGACCTGTCCGCTTGTTTCCCCCACAGAATCTGGCAAATTCCCACAGGCATGGGTTTTGAACCAGAGCTCTTCAGCCATAAATCCTGCTCCTTCTCGCTGCCATGTGGGATGTGGCAACCCGGGGTTTGGACCGGGGACCGGGATCTAGATGGATTTAAGAGCGTTTGGGGTTGGGGGTCTGGACCAAACCTTTGTTTGGGACCGTTTTAGGGGCCTATTTTAAGGTTGAATGTATTTATATTTAGCTGTTGAGACCAGCGCTATGCAGCTGAGTAAGAGAGTCTCCATGGTCTCTGGCAGTGGTGTAAAGTAACTAAGTACATTTACTCAAGTAGGCCTACTGTACTTAAGTACAATTTTGAAGTATTGTTTACTTTACTGGAGTATTTTAAATTTTCAGTGCTTTTACTTCTACTCCACTACATCTCGGAGGCAGATATTGTACTTTTACTCCACTTCAATTATTGGAAAACTTTAGTTACTAGTTACTTTGTAGATTTTGATTATTATTACAAAACATACATAACTACTTCAGCCCTATATACATTTCGGCCATTTGAAAATAGCCGATCTAGGTGTTATGTGTTTTTTATAAACTTTCTGCATAATGCGTACTTTCTACTTTTGGTACTTTAAGTACATTTTGATACCAATACTTTTTGGTGTATTTCTACATTGCAGTATTGATACTTTTACTTAAGTAAAAAAAAAAAGTAAATTTTCACCACTGGTCTTTTCCACCACTGTGTGGGGGCTGACGGCTGCCTCTCCCACTGTTTCCAGCTTGGTTTTGGTGAAGACAAAATAAGTCGGGACTGGATTGAGCTATAATTGGTTTGTTTTTGGTCCATTATGGCTAGAAGCGAGTCTAAATATATTGGTAGTATTCTAAGATCACTTGATAGAGGGGTTAATGCATAGGCTAAATATAGTCTCTGCAGGTGGAAACCCTGTTTGTTCAAAATGGTTACTTTTCAGGAAAGCTTTTGTTAAAGGTATAGGGTAAGTGATTTACTTTGATTAAAATAAGTGTTAAATAGCTCTATATTCTGTTAGTACTCATTGCTATAGAGTGTTTGTTCAGTAAAATGAGTCTTCCATGTCTCTCCAGCTCTTTATTAAACAGAACATGCATTTTCAGTGCTCTCTCCTGATTGGCTTAAATGTTGTCACCTTCCTGAAAATGTACGTATATTCTGTTTTCTAAAGAGCTGGAGAGACCCCTGTGACTGAACAAACACTCTCTGACACGCTATGAGCTTGTAGATCTGCTATTTTTTTAATAGCCAAGGTGTAAAATATATGGTTAAAGTGGTTAAAATGATTGTGACGCTATATTAACTTGCATAGCTGAATTATGTTAAAACTGCATTAATTTGATAAACACGACAGACTACTTTACAATAGGGTCAACTATGTTTTTTTATTTATTTTTTACAGCTGTACTCAGTGCTGGCCCTGAGGAATTTGGTACCTTAGGCACCATTTTACCTGGTGCAAGAAATGTAACTTAAAGGGATATTTCACTTTCAAAAACACTTTTGGTCATTTTATCGTCTACTCAGGCTTTTGTGAGCCCCCCAGACCGTTTTTAAGTTGCTTGATTCAGTATTTAGATATTTGATATTCATTTTATCAGACATGCCCCCTTCCTATACAAACCCATTATAACTTCAAACTCCATTTTTAACATGTTAGATTCATCAAAAACACCCGTCCTTGGTTCTGGTGACTCACCCTACCCTCCTAATACACGCGGGGGCCGTGTTTTTTCGTTAACTTTTTTCATTTATTCTTAATATTTTTTTTGTGTTATTTTTTTTTGTTATTCACAATATAATATTTTCATATTGGCGCTGTCACAATGTTTGCATGTTACATCTGCATGTTTTTATAGTGTGTGCGTGTCCGTGCGTGTTGCACACGTGCACAAAAATGCGTGTGCACGTGAATGCGCATGCATGTACGCTCCCCCATCTAAAAGTAGCACTACAACACTGAACACACACACTCTCACATTGGATATATTATCCAATTAATTATTGTTATTGAGTCACAAGCTCACACACACACACACACACACACACACACACACACACACACACACACACACACACACACACACACACACACACACACACACACACACCACTTTCACTTTCACTTTAAAAAAAAATCAGAAAATGAGAAAATAGCCGATCTACAAGCTCACACTACGGCATTAATTTACAGATAAAAATATATGGAGAAACATGGATAATACTTGAGGTGTCTGCCCGACAGTGCCGATATGTTTTATGATGTTAACCCATTCAATCCGGTATAGCCAGATGTCTTTGGCTATTCAAAAATAGCAGATATACAAGCTTGTAGATCTGCTATTTTTGAAAAATCGTGAAAATGTGTGCAAATCTTTGAATATATATATATTTTTAAAGCAAACATTTTGTCAAATATTAAGTTCCAGGGACCCTCCAGAAGCAGAGATTTGAGTTAAAAATATATGCATTCAAAGATTTGCACAAATGTCTCAAAAATAGCAAACCTACAAGCTCGTAGCGCGGCTATTTTTGAATAGCCAAAGTATACAAAAAATATGGTTCTAGCTCAAATCTAAAATGACAGATGCGTTTCCTGGATTGAATGGGTTAAATTGAGTGGTGGTCTTGTGGCGTTCAGCAGTGTTGGGGCTTTAGCTGGTATTTGGGGGCTAGCAGTGCTGTTGTTGTTGTCTTGGAATGCTAAACGTTCATTCTCTCTCTGCAGTTTTGTGGTCATCTAGGTTTGGTTCAGAAATACGCTCTACGCACGATGATGCTGACCGCTTTGGATTGACCAATCTAGCATGAGAAAACTCTCCTTCATGTTTTTTAATTTAGTTCGGCCCGCGTTGGGGTTCTGGATGGCAGTGTCAATGTCAGCCATGAAGAGATGCCTGAAACTACCTGAAACTACCTGAAACTACCTGAAACTACCTGAAACCAGTGGTGGAAAAAGTAATCACATTTTGTATTCAACTAAAAGTATAAATACTGTTCACAATGCGTTGCGATGCGACGCATTGTGAGCTTGTAGATCTGCTATTTTCAAAAGATTTGTATACATTTTATACATTTGAAAACTTGTGAAATGGGACATTCTGCATAATGAGTACTTTCTACTTTTGGTACTTTAAGTACATTTTGATACCAATACTTTTGTACTTTTTCTCAAGTCAATTTTGAATTCCGGACTTTTACTTGTAACAAAGTCTACATTGCAGTATTGATACTTTTACTTCAGTAAAAAATTTGAGTACTTTTTCCACCACTTGGAAGATGTACCCTAATCCTACCACAACACTCGCTCTGGTCCAGAGCTACCACACCACCTGATGGAGCAGATCTACAAGCCAATATCATCGCATGGTGTTCGAGAGATTGGTATGTATCGGCTTCCCTGATTGGCCAACCCATACCGCCGGCTTCAAGGATTGGCTGAGTGTCACGTCACGCTTGTGCTGCTAAGCCAGTATACATTGGCTACTCCGAGCCGTCGGCTTAACTGATTGGCCGAAGTTCACGTAACGTTTATGCCGCATAGCAGTATACAACTTCATCGATCCCAACATCCATCCATAGGATGGCGCCCTTATTTGGCGGCCTTCGGGTGTCCTAGTATGATTAAATGAAGAAAATATATGCTCAAATTTACAAAACTTCTGTCAACCCAAGACCACCTCAATGCCCCTTGTCAGACAGGTACTGCAAGAGAAACACTGAATTAAACTATAGAACATATTGCTTCAGCAAAATAGAAGCAGGTCATTCCCTGATGAAGCTGGTCGTTATAGTATGTTTATACAATATAACTTATACAATATGTATGGTAGAATATGTTAATACAATATAACTTATACAATCTGTATGATAGAGTACTGTAAGTTAATACAATATAACTTATACAATCTGTATGATAGAGTATGTAATTACAATATAACTTATACAATCTGTATGGTAGAGTATGTTAATACAATATAACTTATACAATCTGTATGATAGAGTATGTTAATACAATATAATGTATACAATCTGTATGATAGAGTATGTTAAGCAAGGGATAATTGACAGCACGCCGGTCATTGTTGAGAAAGGATTATTAAATGATCTGATATGATATTAAATGAGGTTCAATGATCCTGAGTGGCTGCTTATTACACTGCTACTTAATACATTAATTAATAAATTGACCCCAAAAGTAAGAACAAAAAAAGTATTTTCTGGCTTACGGCAATGCAAGTATTCCATAAGTTCCAACCGTGTTGCGCTGGCCATTCGTCCAGCGCAACACGGTCGCCTCGGAAACAAGGAAGTGTTGATCAAATCGAATACATTTTTCTGTTAGTGCACTGCCTATTTCTCGCCTCAAAAACATTCTTGGGAGCAATGTTTAGTTGTAAATGACATTGTGCTTTTGTTTACATGGCTGCCGTGTTGGTTACGGCATAAGATCAAGCAGCGCAGCAGGTGCTCTGAGCCTTTGATTAGACAGCGGTCTGTTAATGAGCTCATCAGTCATTATTCAGAAATAGCTAATTCAGCGATTGACCAATCAGAATAAAGCATTCAACCAAGCTGTGTAATAATACAATATAACTTATACAAACTGTATGGTAGAGTATGTTAATGCAATATAAATTATACAACTGGGGTGGTTGTATTTGGTCTCCCTGCTCTCTTCTATTGAGACATTTAGATCCTTTGTCTAGGTTGGACACAACCATACACCATCTTGTTTCTGGTTTGACAACAATTGTGACCTTAAAAGGTCAACATCTTTTACCTGAAGGTCAAAACTCAATATCTCCCCTGAGCAAGCAGGCAGGCTCTATTAGCTCAGTGGTACAAATGTCAGCACTTACGCCTGAGACGCAGAGGTTCAAATCCGTGATGGAACACGAACGTTACATAGTGTGGCTTTAAACCTTCTCTGGATCAATTAAGGTTAAAAAACTATTCCATGACTTCACTCCCCAGCCCTGGTCATAAATCACCTTCATATCCGCTGCAAAGTGGATCCAACCAAAATGTTGATTTGGGCGGAAATTCCCACAAACAAACATGTTTACTCACTTTTTATACAATTGAGAAATCTCTGGAGGAAAAGACGTGGAACTGCCGCTCAAATATTTGACAATCGTCCTCTTCTGAAGAGACGCTGTCCAGAGGCGACCACACCCATCCACGACCCACACCACTCACACCGTTTAGCAGTCCAAACGTAACCGCTGTGGTCACAACGCTTTCTCACAGTCGATTGTCGCTCTCGGGCAGAAACCTTGTATGTCCTAATTTCAACATTTTATAATAATACTAGTCAGTGGTGGAAAAAGTCCTCAAATTTAAATCAAGTAAAAGTATAAATACTGCCATGTAGAATACTCTGTTACAAGTCAGAAGTTCTAAATTTACTTCAGGAAAGGAAAAAAATATTGGTATCAAAATGTACTTGCAGTACCAAAAGTGAAAGTAGCTACTCATTGTGCAGAATGTCCCATTTCACAAGTTTCAAATGTACAAAAATCCACAAGTTCACAATGCGTTGTATATCAGCTATTTTCAAATGGCCAAAATGTATATAGGGCTGAAGTGGTTAATGTATATTTTGTAATAATAATCTTAGTATAAAAGTATAAAAAGCACAATATTTGCCTCTAAGATGCAGTGGAGTAGATAGTAAAAGTACTGAAAACTGGAAATATCCAGTAAAGTAAAAATACCGCAACATTTTACTTAAGTACAGTACTTGAGTAAATGTACTTGAGTAAAAGTATTTGCAGACTTTGGGTTATGCACTGTGTACACAGTATACACTCAGTTAAACTTTAGGAGAGGAGGCTTTTCACTTCATGTTTGTGTGTAATAATGGTCATTTGCGTTGAGTCGTAAGTCATAACCACAACCATGAGAAGTCCATGTTTACATTGTTTCAGGCAGCTATGCTACTTGTGCAAATAACACAACGTTCATGCGAACATTGTGCTTGTGAATAGACGCTCTGTGCGAGCGCTATGGACATGATATCCTCATATCCAAAGCACTCCTTCACTCATCAAATGTATTGTGTGGACACGGCTCCTAAATCAAAGTCCTTAACTTTAGCACTGTATAACTGTAGCTGTCGCTACTGCTGCCGTACACAATAGCCCACTGCCCACTGGCTGGGTATCCGTGACAACAGAGCAGACCCCATAGCCTGGGAGGCCGTAACTATGACAACATAGCCTCCATGTGGGGCGGCCATAGCTGAGTGGTTAGTGAGCCCGCCTAGGGAACCAGCTGGCCCTGGTTGCCCCAGGTTCGATTCCAGGCTATCCCAGCATATGTGCCGATGATATGAAATTTGTCCCTGAGCAAGACTCTTAACCCCAATTGCTCACAGGTTCTCATTGGAAACAAGACCGCAAGGACTTTCATGAACGACCTGTTAAAAGGAATTATCCTTATCCATGCGACCGGGCATGATCAGTAACTTCCAAACGCCGCAGAATTCACAAAAACACGCATAAACAGCTTAATTTTGGGAAAATGAAAAGAAATGGCACTCATGTATGTCATATCGTCGCTGTCTGGCAGAAACCAACTAACTAAATGTTTCTGCTTTTTTTTGTTTGTTTGTAAATCAGTGCATTGAACACCTTACGTCTGTGTGTTGGTTAAAAAAATATTGAACCAATGATAAGTATTAAAAAACGCTTCTGACAAAACCAGCTAACTCCATTGAATCCTCAAACTTTCTGCTAAACCAGCTAACTCCACCAAAGGAGGGTGGAGTTAGCTGGTTTTGCTGACTCTAGGCTCCACCCCCTTTTGACATCAACCTCATTGTGAGCTTGGAGGTCCATTCAGCTGTTCTTATCAATGATGAACAAAACCTCCTAACTCCACTCCACTTTTGTTTTTCATTTCCTGAAAAATTAACATTTTGGAGTTAGCGGGTTTCTGCCTGACAGCAGAGATATGCTAATGGTCAATGCCTGTGTGGAAGTTCAGATCAATTGCTCAACCCACTGAGGAGAAAAACGTGTTCAGACAGACAGTAGGATATAGGATAATAGAGCACCGAAGTCCTGACGTCACTCGTTCATCCCCAGGTTTGCGGAAGTAATTTCTCTATGGAGAATAACATTGGGTCATCTTAGAATCGTCTCATATAAGAATTGTGGTCCAAAAATAAACACCGCGTGTCGGCGTTATTGTCAGGGAGGAGGTTCTGTATCGTTTATGATAGTCAGTCACTTATATTTGATACAGTCTGTTTCTGGCGAAAATGTAACTAATTCGGCGGAAGTAACATTAGCGTTTTCTCACCGTCAGTTGATGCTTCATATCCATAAGAGTCAACCCGCCGTGGTCATGATTGATTGATTAAATGATTAATCCAGCTATTGAGTTCTCATACGGATTTGTCAAGTGGCATTACTGGACATGGAGTATAAAAGTATGTGTATGAAATTAAAGCCTGGCAGGAATACTTATAACAAAGCGTTAATAAAGTGATATACATAAGCAAGCTGTGACCCTTACAGTAGCCTCCGTTAGTTAGCAGTTAGTTGAAGTTTATTTCGGTCATAACTCATAAACCGTATACACATGTGGCATTTCGTTCAATAAAAAACAAAACAATTAAAAACTAAAACAAGGCAGCACAAGACTGCTAGACCGAAAAGGTGTAGGCTGAAGCTTTTAGCTTAACAGTGCCTACCCTTCTTGCTTTAAATAAGCTATTTAAAACAGAAAATCAATTCCATAATACTCAATCATTGAAAAAGACACTATTTTCTATGATATATATATATATATATATATATATATATATATATATATATATATATATATTTCTAAGCTATATAAAACAGAAATTTAATTGCATAATCAATCATTGAAACATGTTAGTGTTAGTTACATTGTTTGTTTTGCAACTGTCTGCTTATTTAATTGTTTTATTGGCTTAAGTAGGCTACTTTGCAGATGCAGAACCGTTTTTATTCAGCGTTCATACGTTTAAAGGATGATTTATTTGCACTGTATTATCCATACTGGTGACAGTAGATTTATAGTGTGTTCATCTGTGAGCACACCTGCTATTTACAGATATATCTGCCACATTATCTGTAGCCTACTGTATGCTACTGTAACAACTTTTGGACGTAAGAGGTCTCCACGCGGACGGTATGCTGTCCAAAAATGTGTCACAGATTAGCTTGAACGGCGTCTGGACACAAAAACAACATGTGAGGTTTTTCCTGTTTACACTGCAATCATAAACTCATATCTGTGATGTAGAGGTGGAGACAGAAGGACTGTGGTTTCAAAGCATCTGGACGCTACACTGACCGCACTGACACACACACACACACACACACACACACACACACACACACACACACACACACACACACACACTCGCACTCGCACTCGCACGCGCACACACACACACACACACACACACACACACACACACACACACACACACACACACACACACACACAGTGACAGGCCCAGCTCAATGTGACGTCCTAGGCCTGTGACAACAATTACATAATTGCCTGATTGAAAATATTTGAGATAATGAGAGGAAGTCTATGATGAAATGAGGAAAATGTGTACTTGAATATATATTATATTGGCCAGTAGTCAACGCGTTGTGATTGGCCAATAGTCACTTTGAGTGGCAGCTTGCCTTCTATGGCGGCAGCCAGAGCCTTGTATTGCGATACAGGTCGCTCAAATGAACTGCAGAGGCCAATGAGGTATCTAGGTTTCTATGCACTAGAATGGCAGAGACATAGTAGATCTAAAAGCTCACAACGCATCGCAAGCTTTTAGGTCTACTATTCAACCTACTTTGTTTTGTAGCAATTGTGCAAGAGAGGGCTACAACCTGAATCTGTTTGGGGTCCAAGGTGATTTTCCTCCTAAAACAACAACGAAAGTTGTGGGAGAGAGGTGAAGTAAAGAATGCAGGCTGGGTGGAACCGATGGAGGAAAGTGTCAGGGGTTATCTGTGACAGAAGGGTACCAGCTGTATCAAACGCACGCACGCACGCACGCACGCACGCACGCACGCACGCACGCACGCACGCACGCACGCACGCACGCACGCACGCACGCACGCACGCACGCACGCAGAGTGAGAGGGGGAAGATGTATAGGACGGTAGTGAGACCAGCCATGTTGTAAGGCTTGGAAACGGTGGCACTGAGGAAAAGACAGGAGACGGAGCTAGAGGTGGCAGAATTGAGGATGCTACGATTCTCACGCACGCACGCACGCACGCACGCACGCACGCACGCACGCACGCACGCACGCACGCACGCACGCACGCACGCACGCACGCACGCACGCACGCACGCACGCACGCACGCACAGTTAGCAGATCCCCTGGGCTAGTCCACACGTGGTAAACATGGTGAAAATATATTACTAAGGTGTAATATTACTAAGTGAAAATATATTACTAAGGTGTAATATTGACAATTGTGTGAAGATATATTACTAAGGTACACAAGGTACACATGTAATATTGGCAATTGTGTGAAGTGTGGATATTTCTTTAGCTGTGTTGTAGAGGACAGTGGTCACTACATTTAAGTTATATCCATTTGTGTTGTAGTTGTGTAGTGGCGAGGGCCACTGCATTTTACTGCATTTTACTGCTTTTATTTTATTTTATTTTATTTTTGTTTGCTTTATTGTTAAATTGGTTCTAACTGTAATTGTATCCTTGCTCTGTAAAGCACTTTGAGCTGCATTTCATGTCATGAAAGGTGCTATACAAATAAAGTTTATTATTATTATTATTATATCTACACATAACACATAACACACACACACACACACACACACACACACACCACCGGCTTCGAATGCTATCAATGCATTGAATGGGAGATTATCACGTTTTATCAGAGGGTATGGGCGAGTAGGTGACGAGTAGGCGATATACTGACCTACCCGCGATTCATTGGGCCATTCATTGGGCGTAATCAGGAGCTACTGACCTACTCGGAGGCGGAGCAGTCCCCACAACATGATTTACGATTCTGTGCCTATCGGTACATAACTCCAACGGCACTGAGTAGGCTCAGGCGAACGTCACAACGTTCGGGACGGCAGCTCGCTCGCTTTAGCTCGCTCGGTGGTCCCTCGCGTGGTTCCAGTTCGCCTGAGACTGCGCGCCTCCGTCATGGTCCGAAACCAAAACCAAAACCGAAAGTGGACTTTTTAAGTCATCTCCGTCTGTAGGTCAGTATGTCTTGATAACACCCAATGACTGGTCTGATAAATCGCGGGTAGGTCAGTATGTCGTCTACTTCACCAATTCAATGGTCTGATAAAAGGTGATAATGTCCCATGCAATGCAATGATAGCATCCGAATGGGCCCCACACACAGACACAATCCCACACACAGAGCGAGGGAGAGCAGCAGACCCGAGCTGAGACGAACGGCCATTTGGCTGCTTTCAGCTTGCTGCACTAATTGTTTAGTGGCTGGACGAGTTGCGCAACGAGCTCTCCCACACAAACGGCAGCCACAACCCGACCACAACTTCTGTCTTGCTGAAGCTAATAAGTACAGGAATGTCAGCCCACCACCCCACACGGAGTGACACCCACCAGAAACACACACACACACACACACACACACACACACACACACACACAAAACCGGCGTACAGCCGGAGCTAATTGTCTGCGGCTCAAACCGTTTTGCACGAAAACGTCCACCAAACCGCCGTACCAAACCTAACATCATGTTGAGATTCCTCGCTCTGTCCCACACATAGAGACACAACAGCAAACCCCAGCAGAGACAGAAAAGAGACACCATCCAACATGAAAAAGCAAACTGCCGTCCCTCACACTATGTGTGTGTTTGTGCGTGCGTGCGTTTGTCTGTGTCTGCAACACACAGCGTGTTAATTATGTGTGGTGGGGTTCTGTCCACACGGACCCAAACCCAGCAGTCACGACAAGTGATGGAAGAAGCCCTCAGTACTTGTACTTAAGTAAAAGGAGCAGAAACACCTGAAAAGTGCGCTCCTCTGAGCTCAGATCTCCGCCAGGCCAGGTTGACAAATCCAGGGCCCGCTAACTTTGGGAAGGCAGTCATAGCCAATTGGAATGGAACCTGAAAAACTCAGTGATACATCTTGATCTGCATGACCCCAGAGATAATGTGTACCGATTGTTGTGAGTTTTGGACAAGATCTATAGGAGTTGTAGCAAATAGTGTGTAAACATAGTCTCTGACCTTTGGGAGACTATATTATATAGGGAGTATAAACTCAAATAAA
>NC_137612.1:58471548-58506548 GCF_963280865.1 Gymnoscopelus braueri
GATACTTTTACTGAAGTATCCAAATCTGAGGACTTCTTCCGCCGCATGGTGTGAATGTCATGTGACTGAACTATGCGACCTCTCACTTTGATTACATGGAAATGAATGAATATGTTGTTGTTGTCTGAAGTCGGGAGCACAGAAAACACCCATTCATTTTCCGTCCCCCCATCTGTCTGTCTGTCTGTCTGTCTGTCTGTCTGTCTGTCTGTCTGTCTGTCTGTCTGTCTGTCTGTCTGTCTGTCTGTCTGTCTGTCTGTGTTCTATTTTGCATTTCATTCCACCATCTCTGCATATAGTCGCTGTCAGTGATGTAAATTAACGAAGTACATTTACTCAAGTAATGTACTTAAGTAAAAGTTTTAGGTGCTTTTACTTTACTGGAGTATTTCCAATTATCAATACTTTTACTTTTACCCCACTAGGCCTACATGTCGGATCCAAATATTGTACTTTTACACCTCTACAATTATTTGAAAACTTTAGTTACTAGTTTCTTTTCAGATATAAATTACATTATAAAACATACATTAACCACTTTAGCCCTATTTTATACCCAGGCTATTTGAAAATACAGCAGCAGATCTACAAGCTCACAACGCGTTGCATCGCGACGCGTTGTGAGCTTGTTGATCTGCTATTTTCAAACATTTTAGTAGGCTACTTTAACTTTTGGTACTTTAAGTACATTTTGATGCCAATAATTTTGTACTTTTACTCAAGCACATTTTTCATTCTGGACTTTTACTTGTAACAGAGTATTTCTATATTGGAATATTGGTAATTTTTCTTAAGTAAAGAATTTGAGTACTTTTTTTCACCACTGGCTCGGGTGGAAACCTCATACCTAAAAAAAAAAGGGAAAAAAATAAAAAGTTGAAATTTGGCCATTCAATGTTTCCGTCCGACAGCAATTGATGATATACTGTATAATGAAAGTGCAATTTGGGTCTATTTTTCTGTATATGTCAACCAGTAGTAGTTGTGTAGTAATCCAGTAAAAGTCATTTTCCAGTTGAGTGCCGCCACAAGTCGCGTGTCACCGAGCAGCCCTGACCCCTGTCTGAATGGCTCACATATTTGAGGCAGTGCTGCCAGATTTTGCGAGAGAAGTCAGCAACCATGGGTCTATGAAAACGAGCCCAAAAAAAGCCGCTCTATAGCCCACATGAGCACTTTGATCATGCGACGCGTTGTTAGTTTGTAGATCTGCTATTTTCAAAGATTTTGTTTTTGAAAGATGATTGTTTTTGAGACATTTTAAATACACACATCTCGTATGAGGTTGTCCCTGGCACAAAACATTTTCAGACTGTGGCCAATTACATGTTAATTTGGGGATCATTGACGGGAAAAAAAGGAAAAAAACGCAACCCGCAACTACCAATATTTACAAGCAACTTTAGAGAAAACATCTTACACATAATTAACAGTGGTGGAAGAACTATTCACATGTTTTACTTAAATAAAAGTAGCAATACCCCATACTGTGTACCAAGTAAATGTTCCAAAAGTTCAAAATTGTGCTTGAGTAAAAGTACAAAAGTATTGGCATTAAAATATATATTACAGTGCCAAAGTAAAAGTGCTCATTATGACGCATTGTGCACATTTTACTTGTTTTCCTTTGTTTTGTTGTAAGTTTTTTAAAATATATGTCAAAATGTATGAGACCTTTTCAAAAATAGCAGATCTAAAAGTTGTGAGCTTGTAGATCGGCTACTTTTGAATAGGCAAAGTATAATTTAATTGGTTAATGTATGTTTTGTATGAATAGTCTAAATCTACAAAGTAACAACAAAATTACAACTAAAGCTGTCAAACAATTGTAGTGGAGTAAAAAGTAAGTACCTGAGTAAAAGTACTTTTTTGTTTAACCTAGCCACCAGTGCAGATAATTAATCTATTAAAACCGGGAAAGCATCTGTGTCATTTTAGATTTTTGCGCTGGATATTCAAAAAATAGCATATCTGCAAGCTCTATTTCTGAAAGTTTTTGAACAATCTTGAAAGTGTGAGAACTGCTGACTTAGAAGACATTTTGTGGAATCGGTCTCAGGTTTTAATGGGTTAAGGTGTCAAGTCAATGACCCAGTTCACATTTCTGTCTGTAAACTGTGTGTGTGTGTGTGTGAGTGTGAGTGTGAGTGTGAGTGTGAGTGTGAGTGTGAGTGTGTGTGTGTGTGTGTGTGTGTGTGTGTGTGTGTGTGTGTGTGTGTGTGTGTGTGTGTGTGTGTGTGTGTGTGTGTGTGTGTGTGTGTGTGTGTGTGTCTGTGAATGATTACTGCTGAACTGTGTGTCTGCTTCTCTTTGTCTTAATTGGTCTTAATTGGCTCTAATTATGGTTAATTAAGGACACAGAACATAAAGGCTTCAACACACGTGAGGGCAGAGAGTCGGTCGACCAAACAGTCTTAAAATAGAATCAACTGATGTGAAGGAATGGATTTGTGGAAGACTGCGATAGAAATAAATCCTCAACCAAAACTCTCTCAGCTTAGGGTGTGTGTGGGAAAGTTATTGAAAAATAGCCTCCAGCCCGAAATCCAAGCTTCTGGCTCTGTGGGTCGGTCCTCAGATGATTAGCTTAATGTGCAACATTGTTTTCTCACTCAACAGTTAACTGCACATTTCTAAAGTTACAATGTAAGGACTTTTAAGACCTTTTTAATAACTCAAAAATGAAAAAATAAAAATAAAAAACAAGACCAATCAGATCAAATGTATACAAATCTTTGGAAAATAGCAGATCTACAAGCTCACAATGTGTCGCAGTGATCGTCTATTTTCAAATAGCCAAAGTATATAGGGATAAAGTGGTTAATGCATGTTTTGTAACAATAATTCAAATGTACAAAGTAACTAGTAACTAAAGTTTTCAAATAATTGTAGAGAGTAAAAGTACAATGTTTGCCTCTGAGATGTAGTGGAGTAGAAGTAAAAGTACTGAAAACTGGAAATTATTTGAAAACTTTAGCTACTAGTTAGACTTACTTTGCAGATATAAATTATTACATTATAACACATGCTTTAACCACTTTAGCCCTATTTTATACATAGGCAGGCATGCAATGCTCATTTGGTATGTTCTTGCACTCTATTTCAATGACGTGACGCGCACATCGCTTAACACCTACACTGCAAGTCACACAATAGACAATTGATATGCATCTAGGCTTATTCCTATGTTAATTCGCTAGGTGTGAGTCGGGAGCCTTTGAAAACTTTGTTGAGGTGCGAATTTAAAGTAGTTTTAAATCTATGCGTGTGCCTGCGTGTGCTCCTGGTCAAATAGGTTCCGGCATGGCGTGCAAGGCCGTCCAGTGAGCATTGCACCCCTGTACATAGGCTATTACTTTGGTACATTTTGATACCAATACATTTGTACTTTTACTCAAGTACATTTTTAATTCCGGACTTTTACTTGAAACAGAGTACTAAGTAATTGATACATTTACTTAAGTAAAACATTTGAGTACTTTTTCCACCACTGGGTAATGACACGTGAAACATGTGAACAGCAGGCGTCTGATTGAACTGTCCGCTTTTTCCAAAAACATGTTTTCTTCCTCCTGCCCCCCATGCCAACATAACGGTCATCCACCCAGCCGACATAATCAGTCTGTACATACTGTACTGTCTGCATTGTCCCCAAGCAGGAGACCCCCGAACGCACAACACAATGGTATACTGGCGGGGGGGGACTAGCAGCATTTGTCTAATGCATACACACACACACTCACGCACGTGCACGCACGTGCACGCACATGCACGCACACGTGCACGCACTCACGCACGCACACACACACACACGTGCACGCGTGCGCTCACACGCACAAAGAGTACGGTTGGTGCAAAACACAACATAACACATCACACGTAAGTAAGTAGTAGTAAGCCAATGAGGCCCATATAGGCAGTGGTGTATAAAGTAACTGAGTACATTTACTCGAGTACTGTACGATTTGAGGTATTTTTTTTTCTTTACTGGAGTATTTCCAATTACAAATACTTTTACTTCTACTCCACTACATCTCAAAGGCAAATATACTTTTACTCCACCACAATTATTTGAAAACTTTAGTTTCTAATTACTTTGAAGATATAAATGATTATATTATAAAACATACATTAACCACTTCAGCCCTATTTTATACATACTGTAGGCTATTTGAAAATAGCTACATGCTCACAACGCGTTGCGATGCGACGCGTTGTGAGCTTGTAGATCTGCTATTTTCAAACATTTTAGTACTTTTACTTTGGTACTTTAAGTATATTTAGATGCCAATACTTTTGTATTTTACTCAAGTAACATTTTCAACACAGGCTTATTACTTGTAACAGAGTATTTTTTTACTATATTTACCACTATTGCTACTTTTACTTAATTAAAATATCTGAATACTTTTTCCACCACTGCCCATAGGGCAGGAGCCTATCTCCTGTTTCTGTAGCGTGAGGCAGCTTAATGCACAAGTAACCCCCTGGACATGACGCTAGTATGACGCAGGGACTTACACCAAACCAACCTTTGATGCTGAGTGCCAAGCAGGGAGGGACTGGATCCCATTTTTCAGAGTCTATGGTATGACCCAGCCGGGTATCGAACCCCGACCCCCCAGTGTGAGGGCGGACTCTCTAACCACAGGGCCACTGAGCTGGTCACATGTAGTGGAAAATAACCAACTACATTCTACTTATGCTGTTTAAAAAAAATACTGTATAAAAAATGTTTTAAACACTTTATAGGCTACTTTTACTCCACTAACAGTTATTTTACATGAAAGGTGTGGATGTGAGACTGGGACTTGAGACTTGACTTGTGACCGAGTCACAAATGTGATGACTTTAGATTCGTGACTTGACTTGAGACTTCAAGTCCTTGCAAGTCACGTACTCGGGACTCTGAACAAAACGTTTCTCTCTCTGTGTAGGACGTGACAGAGAGAGAGAGAGAGAGAGAGAGAGAGAGAGAGAGAGAGAGAGAGAGAGAGAGAGAGAGAGAGAGAGAGAGAGAGAGAGACTCTCTCTGCAAAGTGATTTCAACATGTTGGTTATTCTTTCATTTGTCTGTTAAATGATTTTGTATGTTTGTTAAAGTAATACAATGCAGTTCCACAAATAACGATTTTTAGCAGCCTCTGCTGGTCATTACCGTCACTGCAGGTCGTTCGTTTATTCCTGCGTTACCCAGAATACATTTTTTTTTCACCGGAAGACGGAAGCGTTTCAAAAACCGTTCCTTTAATTGTTTTATACTATCTGTGGATCGTTTCTCTTAGCCAGTGGAGCTTTAGTTACCGTGAGCTGTATTTTCTTTTGCTGTTGTTTTTCGATCTTCAAATCCTACAATCTCTTAAAAACAGCGTGAGATTCCTTTTTGTTATTAGCGCGGTAGTTCCTGGCCAAACAGGAAACCGGTGCGGTAGTTCCTGGTCAAACAGGAAACCGGTGCATTTCCGTTTCCGTTTTCCGGCCGGATGACGTAAAATGACTACCCTAGCCACCGTTTCAATAGAAAATAGTTTATAAAAGGCTTTCGGGGGTGAAATTCATGGAGTGGGTGTTGTGAAACATTTGCCACTCACAAAAGATATACAATTTAACTCTAGTTTTGTTGAAAAAGATACCTATTACTTTAAGTTGTATTTTGAAAGCAAGCAAGCACGCAGGCAGGCAGGCAGGCAGGCAGGCAGGCAGGCACACAGGCACACACACACACACACACACACACACACACACACACACACACACACACACACGCGCGTGTGTGTGACGCTTAAGTCAAGAGAAAGTTAAAAGAACTCATATAATACCAACAAGCGTGTACTTTTACATCTTCTTCCACCACCGCCCTCACGTTGATGGAAAATGTGACCTTTTCGCCCCGGAATATGAATTATTAATGTGCATGATCATAACCTTTTCCCCCCACACACACACACACACACACACACACACACACACACACACACACACACACACACACACACACACACACACACACACACACACACACACACACACACACACACACACACACACACACATTGAGGGCATGTTTAGGTCCCCTTTAGAACATGGAACATTGAGTCACTGTATGTTGCCCTACAGTTGGGGGGGGGTGCTTGTGCCTGCTGATTACATCACACAACACACACAGAACAGGAAGTCAAGTTATCATGGTATATGCACACACAGCATTACTTTACCCCTTCAGGGTTCTAGGTTGCTAGAATATCTTTACTTTCAGTGTCACAAGAACATACACATTCAATAATATTACGCAGTGAGTAGCTTATTGTTGGTATCAGCTGAGAACAAGGGTGTCCGTCCCCTCTACAATGCTCTGTCTAGACCCATGGGAGATGGATGGCTGAGGTGTGTGAGTGCAACACCTACCATCAGCTACCAGTACTTACCCTATAATTTCATTACCTAATCTGTGCTACTCAAATGCTGAGTTGGAGGTGCCTGGGATCTAACCAATGGCCTTTAACCCATTCAATCGCATCTGTGTCATTATAGATTTTAGCTATAACCATTATTTTTATACTTTGGCTATTCAAAAGTAACAGATCTACAAGCTCATAGCACGGCCGAGTGCCGCGCTACGCGATTTAGAAAAATCTTGAACATTTGTGCAAATCTTTGAATACAACATTTTTAAGTCAAATCTTTGCTTCTGGGGGGATCCCTGGAACAACATATTTTGAAGGCGATCGGCGGCCAACAACAAGAAAAAGTTTGCGCACCACTGATATAGCAACAATAGTTTTTCAGAAAAATGAAGACATGTGTTGAGACATTTGACAGTTACAAATGTTTGCTTTAAATATATATATATTCAAAGATTTACACACATTTTCACGATTTTTCAAAAATAGCAGATCTACAAGCTCATAGCGCTATGAGCTTGTAGATCTGCTATTCTTGAATAGCCAAAGAAATCTAAAATGATACGGATGCGTTCCCGGATAGAATGGGTTAAGTGGTGTAAGTGATATTTTTTTGTTAAAACAAGTGTTAAATAGCTCTGAGGTGGCGCAGTGGTAAAGTAGTTGCCCGCCACCGTGGAGTCTGGGGGTCCGCATCCACCATGGTGCATCCTTTGTCCTTCCTTTGTCGAGCGTCTGAACGAACACAATTGGCCCGTGTTCAGGGGAGGGAAGGGGATATTTGTCACTGTACGTACTCCTATGGTATGGGGGCGGAGCCTGTCAGCAGGGAGTGTTGGGGCTGGAGGAGTAGGACGAAGGCTCTACGTCCTCCCGGTGGGGGCTCCTCACTGGCAGGTGAGCCAGTAAGATATAACAGCAGTGACAACACACACGAACGTGTGTGGGGAGGAATTAATTGGCATGATGACTAAATTGTGGAGAAAAAAGGGGTAAAAAGAATAAGAAATCGCTCTATATAGTGATATTAATCATTGCTATAGATCATTTTCAGTAACAGGGGTCTCCCTGTCTGTCTCTCCAGCACTTTAATAAACAGAAAACAGTAACGACAGGCCGCCTGTGTCACCTTGACCCAGTCAGGATAAATGTCAGAACATTCTTAAGATCAAAACTTCACAGTTTGATTGAAATCTTAATCCTCTGTACCGTAGCCCCGGACAGCTGTCCTTGTTTTTACCAGACTGCTTGTCCGGACCCAATTACATTTTCTGGACTTAAAACGATCAAAACCGGCAAGAGCCAACCTAATGTGACCCCTAACGGCGCACGCATGCACGCACACGCACACGCACACGCACACGCACACGCACACGCACACGCACACGCACACGCACACGCACACCGTGTAGTTGGCATGTCTGTAGTGGATTAATACAAATGATTGCGACGTCTTGGAATGTTGTAGCAGAACAGAATCATGTAGGGATGCATTGGTATTCATTGGTAAATGGTGCATTTACAATACAATACAATATAGCACCTTTGATTCAATTTGATTTTGGTAAAAGAAATGTCAGAAGTTTCATCACAATAATAACTTCAACTCAGTATAATACGCATACAAGTGTAACGAAACACTTATTTCCAATGTGGTCCTGAAAAATACTAAATGAATTGGTGCAATAAAAGTCATAGCACCATATAAAGTCACATGAACTCACACAAAACAAAACCACTGAAACAACCTGATATCCCTGCACAAATATCAAACTATAAATACACAATTGAAAGTACATCACTAGCCTGCAGCTTTTTCCATAACAGTATTCTCACACTGTTTTTAAAGGAAAGTTTTCATTAAGACTGCCTGACACACAGAGGCAGCTCATTCCAAAGAGAAATACCTGTGTATAAAAGAACTCTTGTCACAACCTTTATCCAAAGTGCATTACATTAAAAAAGGATAAAGGATAATTCCTTTTAACAGGTCGTTCATGAAAGTCCTTGCGGTCTTGTTTCCAATGAGAACCTGTGAGCAATTGGGGTTAAGAGTCTTGCTCAGGGACAAATTTCATATCATCGGCACATATGCTGGGATAGCCTGGAATCGAACCTGGGGCAACCAGGGCCAGCTGGTTCCCTAGGCGGGCTCACTAACCACTCAGCTATGGCCGCCCCATAATTCACACACTGACGACAGACCATGCAAGGCACCAACCTGCTCATCAGGAGCAGCTGGCGTCTTGCTCGAGCACACTTCGACACTTAATTGAACTAGTGGACACTTTACTTTACTTCATTGATTTATTTGGTCGGGACAGTGCACATTAATGAACACTAAGACAGGTGTAAAACATACACATGATTAAGTGTAAACATGCCGGTTTTAAAAAAGCTACTTTCCATCCGCAGTCCCTAAAAGAGGCATTTATTCAAATCTAATTAGGAGAACATATCAACCACTGTTTCAACTGTCCTTAGTAAGCTGAGAGAGCGTGGGGCTCTCCCTTGGAGACGGTTCCAGTCCAAAAAAACTTTTGATGGAGGACATTTTGTCCAAAGTGTGGTCCGCCTACGGTGGACCTCACAGTCCACCATTGTCTAGTGGACTAGTGGACACTTAGTGGACTAGAGTGGACACTTAGTCCACTTGTGGACTACTGTGGGACCTGTGAACTGTCATTGCACTGAATCCTGCCAAGTTATCCAGTGTATTGACTGATACTGTCTGTGGACATGAGACAGACAGACAGACAGACAGACAGACAGACTGTGGCCTACATACTGTTGTCTGTGTGCTTTAGACTTAAGTCTCACTGATGTCAGTAGTCTATATGAAGTTTAGTCTATATGAACCATTTTCATTTCAAGAACCCCCAGTTTGATACCATTTTTATCTCGGGGACCCCCAATTTACACTGTAAAATCCTCAGTGTTAATTTAACTCTGAGAGGGTACCAAATGGAACCAAATGGACCTGTACAGGTTCATTTGGTTCCATTTGGTACACTCTCAGAGTTTCACACCTGTAAGGGTCCATTTGGTTCCATTGGTACACTCACAACCTTTGCCAGGGTGAGACCATGCTGCACGCATGTACGCGCGCACGCACGCACGCACGCACGCACGCACGCACGCACGCACGCACGCACGCACGCACGCACGCACGCAGTCACATCCCATGCTATATCAATAGGCCACCCAACTTTGCTCAATCTTTGGCTGGCGTACAGATACATATTTAATTGCATGTATTAATCAATTACAAAGTATTGATGAATCATAACTAAGATACGTTGTGTCTGTTCAGAAGGAACCCACACTTATCTTATTGGACATGTATGTTTACTGGGAAGACTGTTAGTGCCCCTTAGAGGTCACAACCAGCATGTTTTTAGATAGATAGACTCACTAGACAGACAGACAGACAGACAGACAGACAGACAGACAGACAGACAGACCTTATTATAAATAGCATTATATCGACAGTAATGAGTTTAACTGTTTTAAAGGAACACTTCACTCATTTTTCAACGATATCTTCCTATCATTGGTCCTCACTGATTATAATAATGCTATGGCACCATTTCTGTCTCACTCTGTGTCTCAGAGGAGGGCTGTGGCCAGTTCAGAAACCTGCCTACCAGTGACATCATCGATGGGGAATCCAACCTGATAGAAACTACAGCCATTCTCTTCCTGGAAAGTTAGCATGCTGAAATAGAAGACATCGTTCTTGCATCAATAAAATAAATGACCAAACCTGCCTACTGATGATGTCACTGCAGGTTTCTGAACTGTCCTACAGCCCTCCTCTGAGACACAGAGTGAGTAGACATAAATGGTACCATAATATACTGAGCATTAGTGAGGACCAATTATATGAAGATAGGTTGAAAAATGGGTGAAGTGCTCCTTCATTCTATAGATATCAGTTACTGTGACAGAACACTGTCAACAGGGTTGTTGTCCCAAATGGGCCGCGGGACTGTTTACATCCTGACGTGGATGACGTCACGGGTGAAATCTCGTCTCGCGTCACTTCCGAATGTGCGCATTCAGGACAAACAACGTGGAGGGTGTTCTGTCATTATGAGTCAGATCTCACCAAAAAAGGAAGAAAAAGCTATTAAAATACGCGATCTAGCGCATGGACAGACCACTCAGGTTTTTAGCTGCTGTGGACTCGGTATGTAGTTATGAAAATGTTCTACTGTAGCCTATACCACTCGTCCTAGGATATAATAATATTATAGATCATATATATTATCACTTAAATTATGTAACGGGTAGAACATCTGGTCTCTGGTTGCATTCCCATAACAACCGTGTGCCCTTGAGCCAACATCTCTCTGCACAAAGCCCTGAATAAAGAAGAGTGGTCTATATTCTTCTGCTCAAACACACATGCACGCACACAAGAGAGAGAGAGAGAGAGAGAGAGAGAGAGAGAGAGAGAGACGGATCTGACATTGAGGTCACATGTTTGTGTTCTGCTATACAGATGTGATTTGATGTTATGTAATATACACACTGTACACATACACACAAGCGCAAGGGTGCACGCACGCACACACACACACACACACACACACACACACACAAACACACACTGAATGTATGGTTTAAATAATACGTACACGAGAGAGAGAGAGAGAGAGAGAGAGACAGAGAGAGAGAGAGAGAGAGAGAAGGCCATTATCTTATATAATTAGTCATGCAAACACGTGTGTGTGTGTGTGTGTGTGTGTGTGTGTGTGTGTGTGTGTGTGTGTGTGTGTGTGTGTGTGTGTGTGTGTGTGTGTGTGTGTGCGCGCGCACGTGCGTGTGTGTGCGTGCGTGTGTCTGGAACTCTGGATAATTCATTCCTTACTGTTGCACTAATGAGGCGCAGTTTACGGAGCTAGTTCAGGCCAGGCAACTCAAGGGATTGGGGCAACCGATCAGGTGACTAGTCACATGCACTTTCCTCCTGATCGGGTGGTTATAGGTACTGCGTTGTTACCTGCTCACTCTGGCTGCCCTGTCTTGCTGAGCTGACGTGTGTCGCTACTGCTGCTGCTGTTGCTGAGATCCTGCTACCGCTGCTTACCTGCTGCTGCCCATGAAGTCATATAAACTCATCTTCTGGTCGTTCGTACTCCTCACTTGTCCTCCTCCTCCGGACACCGGGATCGCGTCCCTCCCCCTGGGGGCATCCCGGGTTCCCCCGGCCAAAGAGATCGACTCTGGTAGTCCAAAAACAGCTGGGTATCTACGTATGCTGCTGACCATGAATAGTCTCATATTGTTCATGTAGGTGGTCATACGGCGTCGTTGGTTCTTGGTTGATGGTTGTAATCATAGCTACTCAGCTGCGTGCTACTGGTTCAAATCGTGGTATTACTTTCTTAAGTAAAAAACTAAATTAAATTATGGCTAAATCTCTTGCTAAACGCTCAGCTCAAAAGCAGTAGCGTTCGTCATTGATCGATATCAGTATGGTCAACTAGAGTGTAGAAATAGAGTAACGACACGCTTGATTCCGCCGCAAAACGGGCTCCTTGGGCTGTAGTTCCAAACATTGAGTTAGACGGAGCACTTCCGCATTCCGGGCTATAGTTCCAAACAATGGGACTGCCTCATTGAGTTAGACGGAGCACTTCCGCATTCCATTCTTACAATGGGAGTCGACGCTAGTGTCAGAACTCTCTCTATGGCACTGGGTTGACGGTAATTCACCAACAGTGTTGCTTAAGTTGCTATGTTTTCTTATCGTAAGCAACGATGGGCTTGGGGTTCTGTTATGGTCCCCAGTTTAGCGTGTATTTGTTCAAAGTAGTTCACTTTATCTCAAGAGTGGGTTTCTAGACCTGATTGTTTACTTCTCTCTCAAGAGATGACGTCACCGATCTGTGCGCACTGATATGGCTGGTAAGTGCTACTGCTTGGTAGAGAGAGGGCATGGCTTCACTTTGTGATTTGCTTTGCTTGTTCTGGCTCTAATGTTCAGATTAATATCTTTATGTACTGGTTAAAACACGGATATGCTCAGTTGGCTGCATCTTGCTTAATTTATAGTTTAATGTATCATGGTTAGTTCAGTGGCTTTAGATGGTACTCTTATTCTGAAGAGATCGTCCACCGGATGTTGTTTGAGGCTTATAGTTGATGACCGAACACTTCTCTACCCATGCGAAGGAGAGATGGGAAGCTAACTTGTGAGTAGCGTTCAAGAAGTAGTTGTTAATGCTGCTAGAATTCATTGAAATTGATTTAGCAGTTATCTATAGGAGGTTCTGTTTTGGCGTAGGGCTGGAACGGATGAACTATTACGTTATGGGATAAAGGGATACGTTTTGTTCCGTAGTCATGCTGTCTGACTCTATGATTGGTTGACTTTTCTGGTGTAACCTGGGAATTGTAGTCTCTGCTCAAGCCTCCGGCGTCAGATCAGTGGTTATGATACAGGCAGAGATTTTATTCACGTGCCAATCGTGGCATAAGCTATATTTATTATTTTATGTAGTCTGCGTGGTAAAATAAATTTCAATCAGGCTGGATGGCATAAGATGTTAAGTAATCTCAGTAAGCCACAGCAACTAAAGCATTATATTGATAAAATTATTATACGTTATGAACTTGCTTGTGACTTGCAAATACGTGTTAAACAGCAATAATAAGTATCACAGCGTAGGATTAATAAATGTGCAAGTCTAGTTGGTGTTAAATATCATAGGTTACGGGTCCGTTCGGATTCCAATCATCATTTAGCAGTATCTTTATCAGAAGGCTGCGAGCATGTTGTAAGGATGTGCATAGATCATTCTATGCTTAAAGCAGTCTGTAGTTGTGCAGACTGGCATTATATCGCGTTAATTTTATTTATGGTGCTGATGGTGGCTATAGTTTATCTCTCGTGTAGCTATGTCTGGCATCTATTTGCAGAGTAGGAAAATGGCACCAGACGTTGTCAATTCATGTAGCAGTTCAATTGCGCTAATATGTGGTGGAGGTGAAGTAGGCCGTTCATATTACGATGAAATAAACAAATGAACTTGCAGTGCAGATTAGACGTTATTGGTTGCATTCTATCGTTATGCTCTTGTATTGCTAAATTACACTTGTTAAGGATCAGGATGAGCTAAAGGGATTCTCATTTTGCTGCATACACTTGGATAAGAGATGGTAGAGACGTTGTAGCACAGGCTAACACAGTACGTTTGCTTCTTTGTGGAAGCTTTAGATTGTCGTAGCACAGGTTAGCACAGCATGTTTGCTTATGTGGAAGCTTTAGATTGTTTGTAGCACAGGCTAGCTCAGCATGTTTGCTTCTATGTGGAAGATTAGAGTGTTGTAGCACAGGCTAGCACAGCATGTTTTGCCAACGTGGAGGCCGAATTGTTAGCACAAGCTATCTCAGCATGCCTTGCTACGTGGATAGCTCTGGATTGTTTGTAGCACAGGCTAGCATAGCATGGTT
Source organism: Gymnoscopelus braueri (assembly GCF_963280865.1). Lineage (NCBI taxonomy): Eukaryota > Metazoa > Chordata > Actinopteri > Myctophiformes > Myctophidae > Gymnoscopelus > Gymnoscopelus braueri. The sequence continues at coordinate 58,485,415 of NC_137612.1, forward strand.
TGCTTCCCACGTGGAAGCTCGAATTGTCTTAGCACAAGCTATCTCAGCAGGCTCGCTACGTGGATAGCTCTGGATTGTTTGTAGCACAGGCTAGCATGGTTTGCTTCCCACGTGGAAGCTCGAATTGTCTTAGCACAAGCTATCTCAGCAGGCTCGCTACGTGGATAGCTCTGGATTGTTGGCTAGCATAGCATGGTTTGCTTCCCACGCGGAAGCTTGGATTGTTCGTAGCAAAAGCTAATTCAGCATGTTTGCTTCTCATGTGGAAGCTTGGATTGTTGGTAGCACAAGCTAAACACAGCATGTTTTGCTTCCCATGCGTAAAGCTATCAAATTGGTTGTAGCACAAGCTAAACTCAGCATGCTTACTTATGTAGATAGCTCCGGATCGTCGTAGCACAAGCTAAACACTGCATGCTTGCTTCCATGTGGGAGGTACATGGTATATAAAAAAGTTGGCTGCCAAGTGATGTTGTCATGTTATGAGCATCAAGATTACGGAAGTAAAGTTATTGCAACAGGATAGATAGTGGGGCTTCAGTAGAGTCAAGATATCAGTCATTGTCCATGATTGGCTGGTGCGCATCGATTAAATAAAATATATATATTTCGCCGCGACATATCTCGCAGGACGGATAAAAGAGGGACTCCGATCCTGGCTGCTCCTGTTATCAATAGTTACACTATGTTGATGGGCTTTGCTTGTCTCATGCTTATCAAAAGCTGGGTGACTGGAAGTATTTGTCCCCGTATAAGAGGCGCTGCGGTATCCGCCAGAGTGGGATGCTCACGGCATATTTAGCACCACATCACGGTGTGTTCATCACTGGTGACGAGTGTTGCAGTGCAACCAGCAGCTTGCGGTGTGCGACTGACTGTGTCAGGATTGAGGCCACACTCGTGCATTGATGTGCAGCATGCGTCCCCACTCATCCACAGTGAAGCACGCACGCTTCACCGTGGATGTGTGAGTGGCTTCAGGAAGTAAATTCCTGTCCCAGCGGTCTATAACGGCGTCATCTCGTCCAGGGTGGCTCATCATGGTAATTGCAAGAATAATTCTGCTTCTGGTTCTAGATTCCAGGTTGAGCTACCTACGCTCTTGGCGGCACTGTGAGCTCTCAAGGCAGCGTGAGAGAGCTGCTTGAGATGTGGGCTTCTCAATGTTCTCAGCACTATGCTGCATCATCTACTGAGCTGCCTAGCCTTGCTGCTAAACTCTGCTAAATCAATTCTGCCAACCTCTGGCGTCTGGCTCTATTGGGCCGATCCAGACTTGCAACAGATGGCATTTCGTGCTAAATCTATTAGGCTATGGATGGAGAGGGATATCGGCGTTAGTTAATATTATTCACATGTCTAACAATCTGCGTCAAGCTCTGCAAGCTATAATTTAAGTTGTATACCGTATTCTTTCTGCATCAACTGCTATGAGGCTAATTGCTAATATGCGCCACAGGGCGCTTAACCAATTTAGACCGAGGCCGATTCTAAAATCGCCTTCTAAATTTTGACTAAGTTCTGGAAAATTTCAAATAGTTATTAAAAAAAAAAAAAAAAAAAAAAAAAAAAATACAAATGCATGTTGCTATACGGTAAATGGCAACATGAACCCAAAATGGGTTAAACTGGTCATAGGATGGCCGGGCTAATCCAGAATTGCAATAACATTGTGTTTGTCTCTCCATCTGTAGGCCTAAACTTGAACTGGTTCTCTGCAAGCTGCGAGAGATCGGCTCAAGCTGTGGGCTTTCTCCAACCTCCGTATTGATGCAGCTACATCTACAGCGCTGCTTGTCTATGCTTTTCTTAAATCTCGGGGGCAATGGTCCTCAGGAGCTTACGTAGATATTGGTTAAGGATTACATTCTGCAGGCTAAAAGCTCATGAGTATGAGTGCTCACGCTGTTCTATCGCTAATTCAATAAATGCTGCATGCGTATTATTGACGCTTTAATTACAACTCGGGTGGATTGCTGGGGATTTAGTTTAGTGGTGATGTCATGGTGCTAAAAAATGTTGGTTTATTCCTATAGCGCTAAAAAGTTTTTCTATGGCTACGTAGTCAGGCTAATCATATCAAGCTCAGTCTATTAGTAATTGCTGCTCAGGTATCGTTGGGTACTGATTCAGATGTTAAGTAAAGATAGCACGTCTTTACACACATAGTCAGTACACTTTATTTATTATGGATGATAAACAATAGTTATCATTCATCATAGGATGACCTCATTTATATATATACGATATATATATATATATATATATAGCAGATTTCTTTGAAAAAGAAATAAATATAGAATGTCCTTTTCGAATCCTACTCGTGGTGCGGTACAGCAGTGGACACTGTAGTGTTAGGATACCGTCTAGGACTCCTGGTTTCAGGATCAACAGGTACCTGGATTCATCAGGCTTGTTGAACACATGGTTGCATGCTGCATTTGTTTAAGTTAAAACTTAAAAAATTAAATGTGAGGAACACTATCATGTTAGTAAGAAACAAGTCATGGAGCTCCACCATTCTCACAGATGGTTGGTCTGGCGTCAGGCCCTGTGCTCCCAAGCCGTTTTGGGGGTTCTTGCTGTTTTGGGGGTTTAATTCATTCCCTGTAAATGCTAATTGGCATGTAACATTCATTAAAATGTTATCCTTACAGGGAATGAATGGATTCAGAGGCCTGACGCCAAACTATGCTTCCTCTTGTTTTCTATACCATGCTCAAGCTTGCAAATATATATTGCTAATAAATATATATTCTAATCCAATCTAAGAGTTGTCTGACTGAAATGAGGCGCAGTTTACGGAGCTAGTTCAGGCCAGGCAACTCAAGGGATTGGGGCAACCGATCAGGTGACTAGTCACATGCACTTTCCTCCTGATCGGGTGGTTATAGGTACTGCGTTGTTACCTGCTCACTCTGGCTGCCCTGTCTTGCTGAGCTGACGTGTGTCGCTACTGCTGCTGCTGTTGCTGAGATCCTGCTACCGCTGCTTACCTGCTGCTGCCCATGAAGTCATCCCACCCGCCTCCCCGGCATCCACCTGTAGGCTCTGTTTCTAGATCCCCTTGGGGGTTTAATTCATTCCCTGTAAATGCTAATTGGCATGTAACATTCATTAAAATGTTATCCTTACAGGGAATGAATGGATTCAGAGGCCTGACGCCAAACTATGCTTCCTCTTGTTTTCTATACCATGCTCAAGCTTGCAAATATATATTGCTAATAAATATATATTCTAATCCAATCTAAGAGTTGTCTGACTGAAATCCCTAAAGTGTGTTACAGTTAGTATGCATGGATCCTATAGGACCCACACTGCATAGGCCTGCTAGCTGTAAACAGCTATATGGCCTACTGTAGTTAGGCTAGCTAGCTAGCTAAGCTAGCTAGCCAAGCTTGATTGCTGAGATACAGATTCATTGGTTAGATGGGATATCCACTGTTATTAACAGTAAAGTGTTTATTTTGATCAATTATACTTTCTTTTTTACCCCCTCCCCCTTTTCTCCCTAATTTAGTCATTATGCCAATTATTTCCTCCCCACACATTTCTGTGTGTTGTCACTGCTGTTGTATCCTACTGACTCACTTGCCAGTGAGGAGCCCCCACCGGGAGGACGTAGAACTTCAGTCCTACTCCTCCCGTTCAACACTCCCTGTTGACAGATGGTGACGTTTGGTGAGGTTTGACATGGTGGAAGTACTCACCCCAGAAAGTAGAAATACTCTGTTTCAAGTAAAAAGGCCTTTATTTAACATTTTACTTCAGTAAAAGTACAAAAGTATGAAATCAAAATGTACTTAGTAAAGTAAAAATCATTAAGTCTTTTTTCCCCCTCAAACAATGTTTCAAAATGTGTCAAGCTTATGTGTTTAATGCAAGTTATGTAGCCTAATAATAATCTAAATCTATAAAGCAACTAACAGTCAAATAACTGACAAAGTTAGTACAAGTACTGTATAAGTATTTGAAAAAGTGGACATACTCAAGTAAAATTACCTCAAAACTGAACTTAAAGGTAGGGTAAGTGATATTTTTTGGGTTAAAACAAAAGCTTTGTTGTTAAACGTTAAAGCACTATATTGTGATATGAATCATTGCTGTAGAGTGTTTGTTCAATGACAGGAGTCTCCGTGTCTCTCCAGCTCTTTAATAAACACAGAATGTTCAGGTAGGTGACAAAACTTCAGCCAATCAAGAGAGAGAACCCATTTATCAGCTCCAATTTTCACTTGTTTAATCTGTATCCTGACAGTTCTCTATCCTGATTGGATAAAATTGGTATCCTGACCTGAAAATGTATTTTCTGTTTAATAAAGAGCTGGAGAGACATGGAGACTCATGTTACTGAACAAACACTGTAGCAACGAGTAGCCTACCATCAGAATATAGAGCTATTTAACACTTAGTAATTTAGTCCGCTCCACACACTTCAACCATGTGACTATACTATGTACACACGTACACTGTGTGTACTGTGTGTGTGTGTGTGTGTGTGTGTGTGTGTGTGTGTGTGTGTGTGTGTGTGTGTGTGTGTGTGTGTGTGTGTGTGTGTGTGTGTGTGTGTGTGTGTGTGTGTGTGTGTGTGTGTGTGTGTGTGTGCGTGCGAGCGAGCGTGTCCTTGTGTTACAGTAAGTGCCTCTACTGTATAGCTATTCTTGTCCTCGTCACTCGTGTGACAAACCTAAACATTTATTTTTAGTTGTCTTTGTCGTCACCTGACTGACAGAAAGCTCATCAGTGTGTGTGTGTGTGTGTGTGTGTGTGTGTGTGTGTGTGTGTGTGTGTGTGTGTGTGTGTGTGTGTGTGTGTGTGTGTGTGTGTGTGTGTGTGAGAGAGAGAGAGAGAGAGAGAGAGAGAGAGAGAGAGAGAGAGAGAGAGAGAGAGAGAGAGAGAGAGAGAGAGAGAGAGAGAGAGAGAGAGAGAGAGAGACAGTTTAAATGTTATAACCAACTAAATGAAAGTGGCCCATGGACACAAACAAGGCCCTCACCTACAGTGAAACCCCAGAGAGTTGTCCCCATCAGCCAGCTGGTTCTAGGACTGCATGCACAAACACAAGCATAACCACCACAGAAAACAAAAAAACAAAAAGAAAGCTGTCTGACAAACTGGGGAAAAAAACTACCTAAAACCAGAGTAAATTGGAATTTTATTTGACCCTAAGGGCGCGCTCTCACCGCACTTTTATTTTACCTCTGGGGCAGAATCTGCCAATGCATTGTCAATGTAAATGCGTGGATTCACGCAAGAGCGGATTTTTCCGCTTGTCGCGCAGACCTTGCGTTTATCTGCTCTACGCGACTTGGAAGCATAAAACTGCTGGAGGCAGGAGCTGATTTTCTCCCTCTGTCCAATCGGGTGAGTCGAAGTAAAAGTATCAATACTGCAATGTAGAAGTATTCTGTTACAAGTATAAGTCCGGAAATAAACATTTACTTGAGTAAAAGTACAAAAGTATTGGTATCAAAATGTACTTAAAGTACCAAAAGTAAAAGTATGAAAATAGCAGTTCTACAAGCTCACAAGGCCTCGCGATGTGACACGTTGTGAGCTTGTCGATCGGCTATTTTCAAATAGCCTAGGTGTAAAATAGGGCTGAAGTGGTTAATGTATGTTTTATAACGTAATAATTTATATCTGCAAATTAACTTGTAACTGAAGTTTTCAAATAATTGTAGTGGAGTAAAAGTACAATATTTGCCTCTGAGATGTAGTGGAGTAGAAGTAAAAGTATAGACAATTGGAAATACTCCAGTAAAGTAAAAGTACCTCAAATGTATACTTAAGTACAGTACTTGAGTAAATGTACTTAGTAACTTTACACCACTGACTACCGGTATGTACAGACTCAGTGAACACAGTAGAAGGATGTCCAATGGAACCACCTTAAAGGTAGGGTAAGTGATTTTCTTTGGTTAAAATAAGTGTTAAATAGCTCGATATTGTGATAGTACTCATTGCTATAGAGTGTTTGTTCAGTAACAGGAGTCTCCATGTCTCTCCAGCTCTTTATTAAGCAGAAAACACATTCAGGATATGTGACACAGTCAGGATACCCAATTTTATCCAATCAGGACAGAGAATTCAGTCAGGATACAGATTAAACAAGTGAAATTGGAAGTGATGACACAAAGAAATGATCAGACAAAATTGGAACTAGAACACTAAAACTGAAGCTGATAAATGGGGTTTCTCTCCTGATCATGTCATCCTCCTGTCATTCTGTCACCTACCTGAACATGTATTTTCTGTTTATAAATGTATCACAATATAGAGCTATTTAACACTGTTACTGAACAAACACTCTATAGAAATGATTACTATCACAATATAGAGCTATTTTAACACTGTTACTGAACAAACACTCTATATAGCAATGATTACTATCACAATATAGAGCTATTTAACACTGTTACTGAACAAACACAACAATTACTATAGTAAAGCACTCTATTGTGATATATCACAATAGAGTGCTTTAACCTTTCAACGCAAAACGTACCATCACTTACCCTAACTTTAAGGACTACATATCATCGTGTGTATTCCTGCATCTGTAGAGTTGACCTCCAAATAGAACTACTGTACAAACAAACAGAGAAACTACCTCTAAGCATATTTGGTTTGGTTTGGTTTTGGGGTTTTGCGTGCTATCCCAAATACATTAGAAAAAGTGCTGCTGTTTGTTTCAAAAGCATTATACCAAGCTATTCTTGCCTGCGTGTATACCTAACTATATCTAACAGCAACATGTTGTGGTTTTGCAAGCTAGCTTTTCTAAGTTGCAATGTGGCCCAGCTCTGTTTACAATTACTATATTCCCTTTGAATTATATACTCTACACATTTCAGTTTTGAAAGCAATTATTTCACATTTGCCTTGGCAATGCAAACATGTGTTTTCTCACGCCAAGAAGGCTCCTTTGAATTGAAATGAGAGAGAGAGAGAGAGGGGCGGGGGCAATCAGTTGACTCATCATTTCATTAAATACCACATTAGTCTGTTAATATCTGTCAATTTTGCAATTTCATTTGTTTAAAAATGTTAGTCTTGACGTACAGTATGTTATGTATCTTATTATCTTTGAATGCGTGTTAATTTTTACTTCCTGGCAACATACAGTAAGAGCTGTTCTCAGACAGAGAGGCTATGACTTAAGAGGAAAATTTAATTTAAATTAACATTATGTTCTATTCATACTGCTATGAAGAGATTTCAATTGGTGGGGTGAATGTGTGGAATGGGTTTTGTACCAGAGTACAAATCTAAATCAGTTCTTAAAGAGTTTTTTGGAGAGGTACCTGTACAGCAGTGGTTCCCAAAGTTTTTAGCTCAAGACCCTAAAGAGTAATTTAATTAATCTAACAATTTCCATAAATAAATTTGATTTATTTATGGAAATTATTAATTTTTTTCATTTTATTTATGAAATACATTTGAAAAATGTTGGAAATGTTTTTAATTGATGAAAAGTAGATTTTTTTTTAATCTTTTGAAATGATATATTAAAAAAATTATGTCGGAAACGAAAAAAATGCGACATTTACTAACAACCCATAAACATTGGTCCCAAACATGGGTCCCGATCCACTGTTTGGTAAAGCGTACTGTACAGGGATGAGGACGTGGTTGTGTGTATCTCAAAAATGATGTTAGGGCGCCTGTACCGTAATTGCATGTGTAAATATTAAGACAAATAATAAACACATGAACCCTAGCATGCCTAATCTGTACCATGATTATATATGTGTATATAGGATGCATATTTAATCACATGGATGGACCCTAGTCCATCCCTAATCTGAGGCAAACATTCAGCAAAAACTAAAGTTTTCATATAATTGTAGTGGAATAAAAGTACAATATTTGTCTCTGAGATGTAGTGGAGTAGAAGTAAAAGTACTGAAAATTGGGAATACTCCAGTGAAGTAAAAAATACCTCAAAATTGTACTTAAGTACAGTACTTGAGTAAATGTACTTAGTTACTTTCCACCACTGGTGACAGCATGACATCAGACTCAAACAAACCATTATGTGCTGCCTGGGATGAACTAATAGGAGGGCAACCAGCCAACCACCGTGAACAGAGACTTCATTTCATTTGATGTGGAAACCAGCATTTCAGGTCAGTCTACCTTCCAACACAGCTTCTCTGACTAGCAGATTCAGCTCAGGTGCTCATGTGATGAGAGCTGAACTCAATGACCTGGGATCTGTTAGGATCTACTATAACTTGCAGGATCAGGTCAGGTCCTCATGTAATGAGAGCTGAACTCACTGACCTGGGATCTGTTAGGATCTGCCATAACTAGCAGGTTCAGCTCAGGTACTCATGTAGAGGTTGTGTTTTCATGTAATGAGGTTAACTCACTGACCTGGGATCTGTGGGTAAAACATGTTGTAAAGAAAGGTTGTGTGAACTCGTTGTTCCGTTCAGAAAAAGAGTTAGAAAACGGGACGGCAGCCAAGACATAGTATACATACATTACCGTGTGTGTGTGTGTGTGTGTGTGTGTGTGTGTGTGTGTGTGTGTGTGTGTGTGTGTGTGTGTGTGTGTGTGTGTGTGTGTGTGTGTGTGTGTGTGTGTGTGTGTGTGTGTGTGTGTGTGTGTGTGTGTGTCCTCCAGATCCCAGCACAGCCAGTAACACAGATAACCCTGATACAATTAATTAAGGCCTCACTATGTAACTTTTTTTTTCATATGAATACAATGTAATTTATTCCAATCTGTATGGTAGAGTGTGTTAATACAATATAACTTATACAAGCTGTATGGTAGAGTATGTTGATACAATATAACTTTTATATTTGGGGTGGTTGTATTTTGTCTCCCTGCTCTTCTATTGAGACATTTAAGATCGTGTCAAAGGTCATGTCTCACCTAGACACAGGATCTGACACGAGTTTTGACCTGATGGTCAAGATTAAATTTATCCCCTGAGCAAGCAGGCAGGCTCTATTAGCTCAATAGTAAAAATGTCAGCACTTAAGCAGAACACCAGGTTCAAATCCAGGGTAGAAGAGGAAAGTTACAGTGCTGCTTTAATAATAATAATAATAATAATAATAATAATAATAATAATAATAATAATAATAATAATAATAATAATAATAACAACCCTTGGGTCTGAAATAAAGATTGAATTGAATTGAATAATAATAATAATAATAATAACAATAACAATAATAATTTTACTGGGACCATTGATTGTCACACAAATAATTGTGATTCACAATTTATTTATTGAACATTGGAACAAATGACTACAAATTACATTTCTATTTGCCTTTTAGGATTCGTAATCAAATGCTGCACAGGGCAGATATGACAAATAACTGAAATATATAAAGAAATGACTGACATATTGAATAAAACTTTACACTTTCAAAATATAAAACATAGTAGAAATAGCAGATCAACAAGCTCACTGTGAGCTTGTAGATCGGCTATTTTTGCTTCTTTTGTGTGAAACTATAGTAAGTAGGGCATTAATTTCCAAAAAACATAAAAATATGAAAATGGAGATTATACAGTAGAATAGATGTATTATCATAATATGTAATATTTATGTCTTTCCTTCTCTTTCAAGTCTGTGCAGACATCAACCACCAGCAAGGTCAAAGGTCATCATCATCATCATCATCATCATCATCATCATCATCATCATCATCATCATCATCATCATCATCATGACTGTATTAATATCACGTTGATATAAATGTAAATGGATTAATATCATATTGCTGCTCGGACAAGAAACCGCATAATCTCCATATTTCTACTAATCTAAAACTAATGTTTTTTTTCTTCATGAATGAGCGCCCTACTTCTGCATACAAGAATGTCACACAATAGTGTGAAAACAGCAGATCTACAAGGTTCACTATTTTAAAATGTAATATCGGCTGGGCTTTTTGGATATAAACGGTTTCCACCTGACCAGCAAGGATAATTGTTTTATGTACTGAGATTCAACCTACAGCAGTTTGTCAAATGGGGGTACGTCTCCCCCTAGGGGTACTCAGAGGTACTACAGAGGGTATGTGAGAAGAAGTGGAAAATTAAAAATAGTTTTACTTTTATTTTTAAGGATAAAACCTGTTGACATGTAAAGTGTTCAACCAAATCCAATAAAAAACCTGACTACCACAACTACCTAAATAGAAAGCTGTATTTATTTTGAACATGTTGACGTAACATGGATTTACTGAAATGTTATGGTCACTTTATAATATATTTGCTCAGGAGGCACTAGTTGCAATTATTTCACTGCATTTCTTTATTTGTAATGTCATATTGTTCAAATTGTGGGTTCGCATTGTATCATAAGATCATACAATATGCTAGCTGTGGTTTTCTAGGTCAAATATTGTAATCGAGTAAAGAGGGTGTTTGGATTCAGAAATCAGGGAAAGTTCGGAAGCCAAAAAAAAATAGTTTGAGAACCACTGACCTAGTGGTGTAACAGTTAATTGCACTAATTGATTAGAAACAAAAAATAGATAATTTAATAAAATAATCAATTAATAATTGATCCTTATTTTGGGCATGTCATCTTCAACTTCAAATATATTAATAATAATACATTGAATAAAATAGTGAAAATATCAGATCACAGCACTTGTGAGCTTGTAGATCTGATATTTCACTCTTTTTGTGTACACAATATGTGCGATAAAGTGCAAAATTATGGTTTAAGAGGTTAATGGAAAATGTCCTACTTTGTCATGCATTTTGAAATGATTAAAGATAAATAATAGAAAGTAACTGTTTTGGATATATGAGGTTTCTACCCGACACCTACGATATGATTTCATTAATAAAATATGGAATTTTACAGTCATTTAGCAAGCAAAGGAAAATGTCCCTTTTTTTTTTACACACACATACACACGCACGCACGCACGCACGTACGCACGCACGCACGCACGCACGCACGCACGCACGCACGCACGCACGCACGCACGCACGCACGCACGCACGCACGCGGACGCACGCACGCACACACACACACGCGCGGACGCACGCACGTGTGTGTGTGTGTGTGTGTGTGTGTGTATGTGAATGTATGTGTATGTGTATGTGTATGTGTATGTGTATGTGTATGTGTATGTGTATGTGTATGTGTATGTGTATGTGTATGTGTATGTGTATGTGTATGTACTGTATATGTGTATGTATATGTATATATATATGTATATATATATGTATGTATTTATATATGTGTATGTGTGTGTGTATGTATGTATATGTATATATATATATATATATATATGTGTATGTATGTTATATATATATATATATATATATATATATATATATATATATAACTATTAGGGCGTGTTGCCTGCTCAGTAAAGCATGGTAACATAATATGTTGGCATGTTGTGGTGAGATACTGACATGTACTGTATATGTGTAATAACTAGGAAATTGATGGATTGAGGGGTATGGTGTGATGTGGTAGTGTTGGCGTTTGTATATAACGGTATGATATTTGAATGGGTGTATATCAGTATATGCACGCATTCAGGTGTATATATGTGTATAAGAACGAAGACATGGGTGTATATATTGTATATTTTCGAGTGTTCGATTACTACGATCAATGTAACATCTTGAATGTTATTACGAAATACTTTGAGTCTGCATACAATATGAACTTTATAAATGATGTAACTAAGTTAAAACAACATGAAGGAAGGATAGGCACAAATAAGCTTTGAGCTTCAGCCTATGCCTTTTTGATCAATCAACATGAACCATTGGATTATAGTGTGGTATACGTTTGGTGTAATTGTTGATGTGGATCAAAATAAACTAAACTAAACTAAATAATGTTATTGATAATAAATGAATAATAAATAAATAAAAAGACATGAGAAAATACCCAATTTAAGAAATATATGGAGGGGGCTTTTTCAGTGTGATAGAATTCAGGCAGGTTAACCACTGAGGAAGAGTTAGAAGGGTTGCTATGGTGATGATCTGACTCTGTAACACACACACACACACACACAGACACACACACACACACACACACACACACACACACACACGCACACGCACGCGCACGCGCACGCGCACGTGCACGCGCACGTGCACGTGCACGCGCGCGCGCACACACACACACACACACACACACACACACACACACACACACACACACACACACACACACACACACACACACACATACTGCAAGAACAGGCCAATAGTGTAAAAATGAAGGTGGATAGAGATACATTTGTATAAAATAATACATTTAACAGATTACATTTGATGTAGTTTTTACTGTATGTCATGTTGGGTTTTCCATTTCAGCATGCAGACATATTAATAACAGCTTCCTGTCAGAATGTGTGTGAAAAGCTGTAACTGTAACCACATCCTGATGAAGACACACACACACACACACACACACACACACACACACACACACACACACACACACACACACAAACACACACACACACACACACACACACACACACACACACACACACACACACACACACACACACACACACACACACACACACACACACACACACACACACACACACACACACACAACCCCTGATGAAGAGATAAACGTATAGAGGAGACTTGATGCGTTAAAAAGACAGACATCGAAGACGACACATCTTGTTGAGTGACGGACCAGTCCAGATAGTGAAGTTCAGTTCAGACACAGAAGTCCAGTTCAGTCTCCAGTGAAGTCCAGTTCAGTCTCCAGTGAAGTCCAGTTCGGTCTCCCGTGAAGTCCAGGTCAGAGTCCAGTGAAGTCCAGTTCAGTCTCCAGTGAAGTCCAGTTTGGTCTCCAGTGAAGTCCAGTCCGGACTCCAGTGAAGTCCAGTTCAGTCTCCAGTGAAGTCCAGTTTGGTCTCCAGTGAAGTCCAGTCCGGACTCCAGTGAAGTCCAGTTCAGTCTCCAGTGAAGTCCAGTTCGGTCTCCAGTGAAGTCCAGTTCAGATACAGTGAAGTCCAGTCCGGTCTCCAGTGAAGTCCAGTTCAGATACAGTGAAGTCCAGTCCGGTCTCCAGTGAAGTCCAGTCCGGTCTCCAGTGAAGTCCAGTCCAGACTCCAGTGAAGTCCAGTTCGGTCTCCGGTGAAGTCCAGTTCAGATACAGTGAAGTCCAGTCCAGACTCCAGTGGGACAGAATCGTCTGCAGACAGATATGGGTCACATCCTCATGCTGTTTCTCTTGTTGTGGAGTTCAGGTAGGATTCTGGTTTAATAATTGTTGGTTGATGTCACTGATTGATGATCGTCTTTTATCAGTCTGCAGTTTAGGGCCAAAAGGTTTCTTTGACTTGCTTTTACATTATAACCTGAGAGAAGTGTCAGGTTGTCCAGGATCGATCTGGTCAAGTTATGTTTCCAGGCCTTTCTTGTCTTTAGTATCAGACCGACAGTAGCAGCGTATAGGTAACAGGGAGAGAGAGTGACATGCAGCAAAGGTCCACTGGGCCCAGGAATTGAACCAGGGACTCGCTGTCAGACATCTGACACATTAACCACTGTGCCATCAGTGCCGTGACAGTTAAATAGTTAAAACCTGGTCATGGTAAAACATGCTGAGGCAAGCATTTAGTTTTACTACACATACCGTAGATAGATCTAAAAACAGTGGGGGGCCTTCTTAGCATTCTTACATCTGACACAAGCTGAGACCCCCCCCCCCCCCCCACATGTGCACACTCGTGTTTTTCACACATGATAACCACTTAAGCACATAACCGATCTACAAGCAACAAACACAGTATAAAGTGTGTTGAGTGCATTGTTACTGATGGGCCCACACTGGTCTGGTTGAGTACATTGGTACTGAAAGGCCCAAACTGGTCTCACATGGTCTGGTTGTCAGACATTGCAGATAGCTATGAGAACTCCCAGTCTGGAAGGATGTGATTTCACATCCACTAGAGGTTATGTTTTTCTCTTTAACCAGAGGTTCTGTTAACCTCATTAACCAGCAGGGGCTTCAGATTTGGGCTTGGTCCCTGAGCGGACCGGCCTCTTAGTGTGTTTCTGTCACACACTGTGGTATAGACACTTCACAGAGCCAGTAAGCCTGTCACATTTATTCCATAACTGCCTGATCACAATTTTTTTACATAAATGTTGGAAATGTTTCCATGAATCTGTATAACATCAGCTGATTGAAATGAACATGAACATTCATCATTATTGCCACGATATGTTCATGCTCTTTAACCACTTTACACCTGACTTCCCTATTTTAGGCATTTAGAGAAACATTTTAAGATTGGAAAAAAGGCTACAAGCTCAGAAATGTTCATGTTGTGATACGATGTGAGCTTCTGGTTCATCTATTTTCGTCTCAGAAGATGCTAGTTTTCCTACAGGATCAGTTGGACAGGAGGAAGCTATGGTGGTTTATAAATGAACCTATAATGGTCAGAATGTAAGTAAACATTTATAAATGAGATTGAACCAATTGAACCGGGGACTCGCTGTCAGGCATCTGACACATTAACTATTGTCCTATCAGTGTGGTGAAACATACATGCTGAGACCGTATTTAAAATATCTAAAATATGTCTTTGCATTATGACCTGAGAGAAGTGTCAGTTTGTCCAGGACCACTCTGGAACTACAACTTTTTTTGCAGCGTTTATTTGTATTTATTTCTCCAGGCTTCTGTTGTCTTTATTGACAGTCACAGTGATCTGTAGAGAGAAACAGGGAGAGAGAGTCGGGGAGTGACGTGCAGTAAGGGCCTTCGGGCACGGGAATCGAACGGGGGACTCTCTGTCAGGCATGTGACACCTTAACCACCGTGTTATCAGAGCTGTGACGCAGAGTTAAAACCACACATGATGAGACAGCATTTAGTTTTACCACATGTACGTAGTTGGAACAAACATCCAGAGGATCTGAGACATGGGACAATATTTTACACTTACTTTTATGTAAAAAAAATATCAATGCACACGTTTATTTTTTGATGCATAAAGTTGAATTTTATTCCGTTGTGATGCCTAAAAGATGGATCAATTGTTAAACAGTTTTTTAATTAAATTATCAATTAAATGATAAATTAGTGATTATTTGTTTTATCATCAAATCAATTGATTTGGCCGATGAACTGTTGCGCCCCTAGTGCAAGGATTGGCAAAGTGGGTGCCGTGGCACCCTAGGGTGCCATGACGCAGGGGGTGCTGTGGAATACTTTGATAATAATTGGAATTCATCAATATCACTTCAGTTTAAACACTGTCCACCAGTGTACTTTGCCAAACATAGCCAATCTACAAGCTCACACAACGTTGCGACGCGTTGTCAGCTTGTAGATCGGTTATTTTTGGTGAATTTACCCCCCAGGGTATGGATGCTTAGGTTCAAGTGGTTAAACATCAAGTAATATGTCCAGTTGGAAACGGATATTCTCTTTAAGATGTCCTCATAACATACTGTATGTTAGGGGGAAATATGCAGATATTTACGTACCATAATATGACATAAATGTAAGGTGCTATAAAGTAACGATGTAAATCAGGAGTGCCGTGGATGAAAACGATATTTAAAGGTTTTTCCTGAATAAAAAAACAAAACAGTTTGAGAACTTCTGCGTTCCTTTATGTTTCAAGCTCAAGGTTGCGTTTGAGGAAAAAGTGAAAAAAAAAGAAAAAGAAAAGTGCAGTAGATGTAAACAGGGGGGGGGCCTCCTTAGCAGTCGTACATCTGACACAAACTGACACCCCCCTCCACGCACGCACGCACGCACGCACGCACGCACGCATGCACACACATCTACGAGCTCAGAAATTGTCATGTCGTGATTTGATGTGAGCTTCTGGTTCAGCTATTTTCGTCTCAGGAGATGCTAGTTTTCCTACAGGATCAATTAGACAGGGGGAAGCTATGGTGGTTTATAAATGAACCTATAATGGTCACAATGTAAGCAAACATTTATAAATTAACCTACCATGGTTACAATGTAACCAAACATTTATAAGTGAACCTACCATGGTTACAATGTAAGCAAACATTTATAAATTAACTTACCATGGTTACAATTTATAAATGAACCTACCATGGTGGTGCGAAGTTAGTCACACTCAGGCCTGGCAGCGCCTGGCAATCTCTGCTTCTCACCCATTGACTTGCATGTTAAATGATGGCTTTTCCCCTTAAAAATAATCGATCATTTCAGGAGGAAGAGCTTCAAAATCTCTTCTAAATCTAGTCAACAAGGCCTGCAGTAGGCTATGCACTGGACAAATGTGCATGACATTATTTCAATAAACTAAAAACATGGGAAATGTTAGAGGGAGTAATAGCCATGGATACACGACAGTCGACTGTCACGACCGTCATGGATGAACTTCAACCTGGTGTTTGCACTTTCTCCATTTATGGCCCGTACATCTACATAAACGTTCATATTTCAAATATGTATGCTTATCCCATGCATGTCCACGGATGTTACATGTATATACGGGCTCTCAGAAGTACCTGCATCATCCGTATTGTTCAATAAAAAGTATTTTAATCTGATCGGTGGCCATTTTCTCCATTATGCTTTCAACTGAGTGACCCTATCGGTTGGTAGGTGTATTGCACTCGAATACATTATGAGAAAATGGCCACTGATCGGATTAAAATGCTTTTCATTGAACAATACAGAATATACGGGTACTTTTGAGAGTCCCGTGCATAATTGTAACATCCGTGGCCATGGGGTAAGCACTTTATATTTAAAATCTGAACATTTATATAGATGTACGGACCGTAAATGGAGAAAGTGCAAACACCAGGTTGAAGGTGATCCTTGACTGTAACAGGAGTTTTCATTTACCGCAGGGACTGCAGTAGCAGTTAATAAATAGACGAAGAAATGAATTAATATACTTTAACGTGCGGAATCCGAAACAGGCAGCGGTGTGATTCTGAATTTTGTTACAATTAGGTGATTAGTAGCCTATTATTGACACCACCTGGGCGAGTGAGTCGTGTAACTTTCCCGACGTTAAGCTGTGTATGTGTTCAACAACACAGCCATGAAGCCTTGCAGTTTAAGTGCAGATTTCAGCTTGGGAAAAGAAGCCTCCAACGGGTTTGGGTTCGTGGTTCATAGTCACCATTACGTTATCGTGGTATTCCTATTCTTGCCATTATGTTGCAAATGATTGTGTGTGTGCGGGCAATATAACATTGACAGCTATGGCAGGTGACGAAAGCTTGCCAGACCTATGCCAGGCTAACAACGGTTGCTAAGCTGGCATTGGACAATCGCTTTTGGGGTGGGGTTTAGCGAAGGGTCCATTGTACGTGTCCTCGGAACAGAAACTGCTGAAGGTAGCCGATCTACAAGCTCACAAAACGTTGCTATCTGAAAAGGTTTGAGATTGTAGATTGGCTATTTTCACAATGAAGTATGTCATACATTGAAAAACCATACTCTCAAATAAATGGTAAATGGTGCATTTATATAGCGCTTTTATCCAAAGTGCTTTACATAGATTGTGCATTACATTCACCCATTCACACACACATTCATACACCGATGGCGGAGGAAACCATGCAAGGCACCAACCTGCTCATCGGGAGCAATTAGGGGTTCAGCGTCTTGCTCAAGGACACTTCGACACTAACTCTGGGGGAGCGCCCCAGCCCGGGATCGAACTGGGAACCTTGCGGTTTCCAGCTCACTCTACCCGGCCACTCTACCCCTGAGCCACTGCTGCAAATAAGCATTTCATGTTATCTTTAACAATTGTACATGTATTCATTGATACAGTCATGTTGTTTGCAATGCACTTTAAATGAAGTCTGCATGAAGTGAGCCTTGAACCGGCAACCTTGCGGTTGTCAGGCAGATGCTGTAGAGAGAAGCCATTGGACCGACAGACCTGAACTGGTGAAAAAAGAGCTCACAGAGATGATACAGTTTCACGCAAATAGCTGAAAAATCCTGGGTTTAAGTGTTTTTTCAAACTGCTCAAAATTGCGGACAATCTATTTGGCACTTTCAATTGAGTGCTATAGCGCCACCCTTTGACAAATGAGTGTGAGAATTATTTCTTTATTTTTCATGACCATCTACCATATGGCCGAGTTTCGTAAAAAGCAGATGCACGGTTAAGCCAGAACCGCCAAAAACAAGTGTTTTTCAAACTGCTCAAAATTTCGGAAAATCTAAAAGCTTACTGGTCAAAGTGATACATGTGTTCCTCATGAGTCAAGGCACAAGTGTAAGCAAGTTTCACGACTTTCGGCCAAACGAGGCATGACTTATGCCTGTTTAAAGTTTGCATTTTCAAAAAATTGCTATAGCGCCCCCCTTTGGCCAATTGGAGTAGGATTGGTTTCAGTGATATTTGGAATGACCCTCTACATTTGTTCAAAGTTTCAAAGAAATGTGAGTCTGCATGTATGTGTTAGGGGCAGATGAATAATTTTCATAAAACTGCAATAGTTAAAATCTATCTCCTCCTGGGATTTTTTAGTAATCTGCACGAAACATTTTACACATGAACATTGGACCTCTGTCGACAAAACGTTAGTGGCGGATTTTCCATAAGTGAAAGAATGAAGCTTTTAATTGTGAAGGAACCATCTCGCTGACTCGCTCCCTCTCTCTGGTCTCTCTCGTTGACTGTGCCTTCACTCCCTGGAGTCGTGCGCATATTTGTGCATCATGGACTAAAAATTAAGAAAGAAAATGGAAAGAAAGATTTTTTTTATTTTAAAGTAAATTACAGCCTATTAGCCTATTATGTAGTGAAGTGAACAAAGCATATACAAGTACATGCAGTAAAACAAATAATTATTTGTAGGTAGAAGGTGCTACTCCTTGAGCAGATGAGCGGGTGATGAAGGTATTGGCTATGACATCCAGGTCCAGTTCCTCCTCTGCCACATGCTTGTGGCAGTGTAAAAGAGCCTTGAGTGATTGAGTCTTCCTTGCTGTGGATCGCAGATAGGTTTTCAGTCTCCGCAAGCCTGAAAATGACCTCTCTGAGCTGCATGATGTTACAGGGATAGTCAGCACTTGTTTCACCAGTCTTGTGAGCTTTGAGCAAATAGCTCTGTTGCCCTTTCCCTTATCACCTTTCAAGAACTCAGCTACATCATTAAAAGTAGACAGGCGAAGTCCATCTGTCTTTGCCATAACAATGCAAATGTCACGATGCAGTGTCAGCCTGACTTCATCTAAATCCTTTCCATAGAACTGCACTATGCGTTTGCAATTGTCCTTTCCAACCACACAATCCTCGACATCTTGTCACGTCACGGGCATCTTGTCACGTCATGGGCACAACCACCAGCAGCGGAGCTGGCTGTGCTATCCTGTGCTGTCCGCCTCCTCCTCCTCCTCACTGTTGGCCGGGTCACGGGCACGGCTACCGCTGCTGCTCGCCACAGCGGAGCTGACTGTGCTGTTCGCCCCGGCGGCCTCGGCGTTAGGGGCCTTGCTGGGTCTGAAGACATTTAGTTTCTGCTGGGTGAATCTCTTCTTTGCTGAAGGTGCAGGTGGCTTCATCTTGCTAATGCAGTAAAGGCAAGCCTCTCTCTCTTAGTTTGTGCTAATTTACCTGCTAGGTGAAGACTGGAGCCGGCAAAACGTAAACAAATGGGAGCGCGCTGCGAGTACGAGCGGCTGCGCGCTGCCTGCGAGTATGAGCGCGCGCACCCCCACGCGCTCATACTCGCGCGCCCCCCCCCCCCCCCACCAATGAGTGGTTCTCCGAGCTAGACAGTAGCTACTGTAATGGTTATGGTACTGTAAATCTGGGCACCCACCACTGATTTTGAAAAAAATAAATATATATATATATATATATATATTATTATATTATTATTTTTTTTTTTTAATTTGTTTTTGACCAGCACCCAGTGGGTGCTCGTCATTTAACCTGGGTGCTTTAGCCCCGAGGCACCCACAGTATCGGCGCCCTTGGGCTAGACCAGCACACCTTCCAGTCTGATTACATTCACCTATCCCTTGTCAGTGGTGGTTGAAATCTGAAGCGTTCCTGAATGGCTGGGGAGGAAAAGAGGGGCCGACAGACCGACAGACAAAGCCTCCTGTAGGCCAACCCCCTGGGATCGTCTGCTTGGGACCGTATTGTTTTTCCCCAAGATCATCCACTGATGGCCCCGGACACGGTGCAGGTTGTTCTGCCGGTGGCGAGGCAGCCCTCTCCGGCTCTGCTGGTGGCCTCGACGCCGGAAACTCTGCTGCTGACTGTGGTGGGGCTCGTTGTTGTTTTTACCGGCTGCTGGTGGCTGGGGTCAGGCGGCCGCGGTTCTTATGTTGTTGTTGCATTGGAATCAGAATTTGGACGCTTCATGAATCGACGGATATCCATGTTTATTTGCTGAGTTTAAATGAATGATCAATCACGCTACAGGTAACAGTGACACATGAGGTAGGAAGAGGTCAGAGCGAGGTACCTGCTGTAAGACCCACTTCCGTCTCAAATCATGTCACATGACTACTCTAAAATATATTTCTTACAAAACAAAACATTATAGAATTCAGATTTATGTCTCACAATTATTTTCCCCCTGGCCCCCCATAAAATCCACCTATGGCGAGAGAGAGAGAGAGAGAAAGAGAGAGAGAGAGAGAGAGAGAAAGAGAGAGAGAGAGAGCTTGCAAAGCAGAGAATTTGCAGATCGATCTGGTGGGTTCCAAACAGACAGACAGACAGACAGACAGAATATTTCCAATTTCTTTTTTATATGTTTTGCCTATTAGAAAAAGAAGAAAAAAAACAATAAATGAAAAAATACCCCATTTAAGAAATGGGGGGGCTTTTCTTTTAGCTTGGTAGAATTCAGGCAGGTTAACCACAGAGGAAGAGGTAAAAGGGTTGCTATGGTGATGATCTGACTCTACACACACACACACACACACACACACACACACACACACACACACACACACACACACACACACACACACACACACACACACACACACACACACACACACACACACACACACACACTGCAAGAACAGGCCAGTAGTGTAAAATGAACGTGGATAGAGACACATTTGTATAAAATAATTTAACAGATTAGATTTTGTTGTAGTTTTTACTGTATGTCATGTTGGATTCTCCATTTCAGAATGCAGACATATT
>NC_137612.1:58511548-58531548 GCF_963280865.1 Gymnoscopelus braueri
AAATTATTGAATGATTATAATTATAATGAGGTAGGCTCTGCTACGTGTGTGTGTGTGTGTGTGTGTGTGTGTGTGTGTGTGTGTGTGTGTGTGTGTGTGTGTGTGTGTTGCGAGGCGCAGCAGCGCAGGAAGGCAAAAAAACACACTGAATTGATTCTCCACAATCGCCAGTCAGTGTATGCTCATAAAAAACTTGAACTTTAATAAAAAATATGGTTTTAATGGTTGAAAATGTACATATTGTAATAGGTTACTTTATTTCATATCAAAATTATATAGGCTACTAATAATTATAATAATATCGCAGAGCAAGGCAGCCGGCCACGTTGGCCGGCCACGTTAATATTTAATATTTTTTGTATTATTCATAATACGGGCAAGCCAGAACATCTGGATAGGATCTTGGAGTATGAGATGCCCCTGATTTTTTTAATGGTGTAGTGTGTGCATGTTTAAGATAATCTTAAAAGATGATCCTGTAGTGTGTCATGCTACCAGATTTCTGAATTGTTTAAGATTGAAAATTCCTGTAATGTAAGACCAGCTTTACTTTGATTTAAAAATATTAATGCGCACATGCAGGGAGGTGTTTTATTATTATTTTTATTACTAAAATACGGATCTGATGGAGCTGTTTTTTTCTTATCACCCACACAAAGTACCAGACACTTTCATAAAGGCGACAAAGAAAATTCAGCCGGAGACAAGCAGCCATTTGGTTATAACGATTATATTCAGACAGAGAGACTGGGAAGGTTACAGTATCACAGGTATGGTAGGCATCATCGGTCGTGTCTCTCTCCAACATAGCACGCCAAGAGTGGACTTTTACATGGCCCGTTATCAGTTAGGTAACATAAACAATGACATCATAGGATGTGACAGATGAGTTTCCGGGCGAAGGTGGACTTCTTGGATTGGATGAGAGTGATGATTACGTCGTCGTCAGATGAGGATGATGATGGTAGATGATGAAGATGATGTGACAGTTTATCTTTGGACAAACAGCGTCCAAACACGTTGACCTCGGCTCTGACCGGTCACTGGTCAGTGGTGATTTTGTGACACTGAAAGAAGGGTTAGCGTAGAAAAGAACACCGATTTGAAGTGTTCTCAAAACATTCCATATTGACATAACTTGAGGAGCCAACAGATAGCCACAGAAAGCCTGTAGCCAGCTACTTGACCTTGCATAAAGAGACAGAAGTAGAATAGGAGAAATAGACTAGAGTACATGACTGATTTAGGCCAATATGACACCATTATATTAATTTGACATTTAAAGCAGGTTGTAGGACACTAGACAAGTTATGATAAACAAGATTAACTCTATCAGGATCCATTGCTAATCAGTTATTTTATTTTATTACATTCTTGATATTAATATATATTGGGCTGACCAATATTATTTTTGGTCATCCCAATTACGAAATGTACTGTCATGGACGTTGGGAAGACAAGACTCACAATGGTTTCAGTTAGAAGCTAAATTTGTTGATCCATTACCATTGGGCTCTCTCATATTTATAAAACAATTTAACAAAATAAGAAACACAGATAACTGTTTCACTGTTCTTAACACACTTTGTGCTTGGAAGGATTGTTCAAAAAAAAATTGGCATCATTAATTATACCTCCATACACTCTCCTATCTACCGTAATCCTGATCTAGATAAACATCTAACCTCAATTAATATACAGAGGTAGGCCCAGTTGGGGATAAGTCAATTCAAAGACCTGTTTCATACAAATATGCTTTAAAATCATTTATAGACTTAAGAACAGAATATGGCATCCCAAATACTGATTTCTTTAAATACTTACAAATGCGAAATATTATACATTCACTTAGAAGAGAAAATAAATTAAGACTAGAATTATATGAAATAGAAGAAACACTAATGTTATCGACCACAATTAAAGGTATTATTAGTGAATTGTATGACATCTTTTCCAAAGACTGTCACTCATCTTTTTTGCCTTTGTTGAGGATTTGGGAGACAGATCTAACAATGAAATTTGAGGAAAACACCTGGCTAAATATTTGTGATAAAAACATTTCCCATGTACAAGTAACAAAATCAAAGAAGCCATTTATAAATTCATTCATAAATTGTATCTAACTCCAATAAAAATGCATAAAAAGTCTAGAGACAACTCATTAAACTGTCCTAGATGTAAAACCAGCGAAGGAAAGGAATTTGTACACATGTTTTGGCATTGTGAAAAACTAAAAAGATTCTGGAATGGTGTTCACTCATTCACAAAATCTGCATTAGAAACTGAATTTGACTTGTCCCTGTGTCTACTTGTCCCTGTGTCTACTTACTAAATGAATTGCCTAATATACAGATGGATCCCAAAAAATACAGATTGTTAATTGTTATAACATACTTTGCCAAGAAATGTATTCTTCTATTATGGAAAAACGAAGCTTCACCCACTTTTAAGATGTTTCAGGATCAGATATCTCAACTTCTTCCACTAGAAAAACGTACCTTCGAAAAACAGGGCCGGGAACAAATGTTCCAAGACCATGGTATCCACTGATTTCCCTACTAAGCAGTGAAACTGTTGATTGATGTGGTTAATGTGGTTCTGTAAACAAAAAAAAGAAAAAAGATGTATATGATGAGTGCTGTCTATTTGCTGAAGGTTGTTTTTGTTGTTGTTATTATTATTATTGTTTATTATTTTTTTTATTTATTTTTTATTATTATTACTGTTTTGTTTTTATTTCGTTTTGTTTGTCAGTGGGGTGGGGAGGAGGGACTAAGGAATGGGATGATTGTGGAGTGCTGTGGGGCAAGTATTTGCTGTACCCTGCGATTTCTCAAACAAAAATAAGTATTTTTTTTTTGATATTATTGATTACTGATATTGTTTTAATTAATAATTAATTAGGTCAATTAGTGGAGTCTCCCGTCGATCCGACGGATGAGTAGACATGCAGTCATTTCCTTTTAGCGTGGCTCCTCATGTGGGAGCGTAGCCCTATCCCTGGGACACACAGTCTTCCACAGATACTGCAGGGAGTTTTGTCCTGTGTTGAGGTGAGAGGTCCACGTGTCCTGCGGTCTCCCTTGTCTTGGATTGATGCCGCTCTTGCCTGTTCGAAAGTCTCAATACCTTGGGTAACTTGGTGCCTCCACCCTTCCCTGTCGGTAGCTTTATCCTCCCAGTTTGCTGCATCAATTTTGCAGCTCCTGAGGTTGGCCTTCAGTGTGTCTCTGAAGCGGAGAAGGGGTCTTCCCAGGCCACGCTGCCCCTCCTTCAGCTGCCCGTAGAGCAGCATCTTTGGTATGCGGCTATCAGGCATTCGGACAACATGACCTGCCCACCGGAGCTGGGCCTTGATGATCAAGCTTTCAACGCTGGGTAGACTACACTTCTGCAGTACCTTGAGATTTGACACCTTGTCCTGCCACTTGATGTTGCATATTGAGCGCAGGCACCTCTGGTGAAACCGTTCCAGTTGCTGGATGTGACGACGGTATGTTGTCCAAGTTTCACAACCGTAGAGTAGGGCACTCAAGACTACTGCTCTGTAGACAGCAGTTTTTGTGTTCAGTTTTATACCATGATTTTTCCACAGCTTCTTTGTCAGTCTTCCAAAGGATGAGCTTGCTTTGGAGATGCGCAATGAGATCTCGTTGTCCAGAGATCCATTGCTAGAGATGGTGCTGCCTAGGTAGCAGAACTTATCTACGGTCTTGAGATCCGTATTGTCTATGGTCACTGGTGGTGAGGGGAGCACAGCAGGGTTCCGAGTTGATGGAGGTGGTTGAAACATGGCCTCTGTCTTACCCAAGCTTATAGTCAGACCAAAGCGCCTACAGGATACTGAGAAGCGGTTTACGATGTACTGGATGTCGTCAGGAGTGGTAGCTGTCAGTGCACAGTCATCAGCAAAGATGAATTCCCGCAGTAGAGCCTCAAACACTTTGGTCCTTGCCTGGAGTCTCCGCAAGTTGAATAGTTTGCCACTGAAGCGGAACTGGATGTAAACACCTCTTTCACAGTCTGTGAAAGCATCTAGCAGCATCGCGGAGAACAGGATGGAGAAGAGGGTTGGTGCCAGAACGCATCCTTGCTTCACTCCATTCCTGACTGGGAACGGCTCGGATGCATCACCATTTTCTTGGACCCTGGCTTGCATTCCATCATGAAAGGAAGCGATGAGATCGATCAACTTATCTGGACAGCCAAACTTGCCAAGGATCTTCCACAGGCCCTCACGATTGACTGTATCAAAGGCCTTGGTGAGGTCGACAAACACCATATAAAGGCCTTTGTTCTGCTCTCTGCACTTTTCTTGCAACTGGCGGATGGCAAAGATCATGTCACAAGTACCTCTGCCTGCGCGGAAACCACATTGGGATTCAGGGACAGCATTCTCAGCTACATGGCTGATGAGCCGGTTGAGGATGATTCTCGCCAAGATCTTTCCTGCAATGCTCAGGAGGGCTATACCGCGATTGTTATCGCAAGATGCCCTGTCCCCTTTCCTCTTGTAGATATGCACTATGGATGCGTCCTTGAAGTCTTGAGGGACTTCACCCTTCTTCCAGATTACCTGGTACAGGGACGTTAGCTTCTCTACTAGTGCCATACCTCCTCTCTTGTAGATGTCTGCGGGCAACCCATCACCTCCCGGTGCCTTTCCAGAAGTGGTCTGTTGGAGAGCTTTCACTGTCTCTGCACTGGTAGGGGGGTCAGCCAGTTCGACTTTCACTGGCAGCTGAGGTATTATGGCAATTGCCTCTTCTGAAATTTAAGACTCTCTGTTTAAGAGCTCGCTGAAGTGCTCTGCCCAGCGTGGCAGGATGTCACTCTTGTCAGTGAGCAAGGCAGACTTGTCAGAGGAGCGGACTGGAATTGAAACAGTGGTTTTGGGCCCATAGACAGCACACAGGCCTGCATGGAAAGACCCAACGTCCTTCATGTCAGCAGCAAGCTGAAGGTCTTCCGCAATCTTATCCCACCAGTTGTTTTCCATCTGCCGAGTCCTCTGCTGCAGCTTTTGTTTGGCTTGTTGGTATTGCTGCTTCTTCTGGCTGCAAGTGTAATGCTCATTTCTGCCACTAGTGGGTGAGTGACACTTCTAGTTGTAACTTATAGTACCCAAGGCACTATAGTGTAATCTGGGCTAGTCTAGGTTTAGTGTAGGTTCGACTGCTGGAGCTGTGGGGAATACTTAGAGACTCAGACACAAAGTGTTAACTGATTGCCGGCTATTTATATTGAAAAAACAATAAACATATGAAACAAACAAACATTTAAACAACAAGGGAATACAAAATGGTTGGTACCAACACTGTAACAATTGCTTTGTCACTTCAATTCTCATGTTCACTCTTTCTAATTTGGGTGCACCCTTCTAACTTGAACCTTCAGTTGTCACCTTTAAATTCAAGCTCTTTCTGTTCCAGTTCAATCAAATCAACAATGAAAATAGGACAATTGCAAAAATACAAATCCACCCTTTAAATAGGTAACTATTTCCACTTAGTCACAGTTCCCAATTTGAGGTGGTAAGGTAAATATCAGTATACGTGTCAAGGGGTCAGAGTTCCAAGGATAAACCAGGAGGGTAGGTATCAGTATACGTGTCAGAGTTCCAGGTGGGTTCCAATACCTAGGAGGTAAGTATCTGGGTTCCAAGTTCCAGGGGAATTGTGTGTGCGTGTGTGTGTGAGGGAGAGTGGGAGAAAGGGGGAATTGGGAATACTGCAGCTGAGAGTGGGGGAGTCTGCAGAAGTAGGCCTACCACACCGTAGAGTGCAGTAGAACTGTCCAGTGATCGCTGTCAATCACTCTCTAGATCCTGGTGGGTTAGCTCGCCATCAATTGGAACGGTCACTGGAAAAGATCCAATCCAACAAAAAACCTGACCTGTCATCAGACAGGGTCAGAGAAATCCAATCAGTATCATAGTATCTACTGTCTGTTTTCTATTCAGTTTTTAACCATGAAATATACATTACATGAACTTTTTGAATGAAACAATAAATGAAATACTGTATGCAACACTCTGTGCATACTGTATGCAACACTGTGCATTTTTACATCTTTGTACATGGCTGCCCCAGTGAATCCACAATTGGGTTCACACAATACCACACATCAAAACCAAAGTAATTTTAACTTATTTGTTACTCTTCAAATGAAATTGTTACTCTTCAAATGAAATTATAACAATGGGTGAGTTACCTTGCTTCTCTGTGGTTTGTATTTATTTATATTCTTCTAAATCTCAACTTCTCCTCTCTGTGTTCTGTGCTGTGGTGTCTGTTCTGTGCAACAGTGGCTTTTTTCAGGCTGTCCCCAACCTCAACAGCTGAACTGACTCTAGCTTAATTGGGGATTGGTTTGATTAGTGCAGGACTGCAGGTGTGAGTAACTGGCTGCCTTTGAAGGTCAGCCTGACCTGATTGACTGCTAATTGGCCAGAACCACTAAACAGAAGTCACTCTAATGTCATGTGTAGCCCACTCCATATCATGTGTGTTACACAAGCCTTATCATCAAGATGTTGTTTGTGGGCTTCATGGAGCCTGTTGATGAGGATGTCAATCTCGGTATCATTCTCGTCAAACCAGTCTCTGTGCTTCCTTTTGACGAAACCGAGAGTGTGAGCAGCAGCAGTGTAGACACTCTCCTTAAAGATCTTCCACTGTTCTTCCATTTCTTCATTCTCTGGGTCAAAACTGCGCAGCGCTTCATTGATGTTTTCTTCTAGCGCATTGATGTCACGTACTAAGCGTCCAACATTGAGCTTACGCATGGGCTTGTCTCGGGCTGTCTTCCTCCTCTGGGCAAGCTGAATGTTTATCTTGCGCCTGAGTAGACGATGGTCTGACCAGCATTCTGCACCTCTCATGCAGCGTGTGATGTGCACGTCACCTCTGTCTCTCTGGCGGACTATGACGTAGTCTAGCATGTGCCACTGTTTGGAGCGGGGGTGCATCCAGGTGTTCTTGTATCTGTGGGCTTGTTGGAAGAGAGTATTTGTGATAGACAGCTCATACTGCGCACATAGAGACAGCAGACGTAGGCCATTGGAATTGCAACTGCCGGTGCCATGGCGACCAAGGATGTTTGGCCAGGTAACATGGTCTGATCCCACTCGGGCATTGAAGTCCCCGAGTAAGAAGAGCTTGTCCTTCTGGCTAACCTTAGTGAGGAGGCTGCTGAGTTCTTCATAGAAGGCATCTTTGGCATCCTCAGGATTGGTCATGGTGGGAGCATAGGCACTGATGATGGTTGCATATTGATCTTTTCCTATCCTGATGCGCAGTGTCATGAGACGGTCACTGATGCCCCGAGGCAGGCTGTCAAGTTGTCTTGCTAAGTTTGTGCGAATAGCAAAGCCAACTCCGGAAGTTCTCACGTCGTCTTCGGGTTCCCTATGCAATAGAAGGTGTAGCCTCCTCCAACTTCCTCAAACTGAGTCTCACCCGCTATTCTGGTCTCGCTCAGGGCAGCTATGTCAATCCGGTAGCGGCCAAGCATCCTGGCAATGAGGGCTGAGCGGTGCATTGGTCGATCGACTCTGTCGAGCAGAGTCCGTACATTCCATGATCCGATAATTAGGGGGTTTCTTTGTTTCTTTTGTTTTTGTTTTCGACCGCTGAAATTGGATGGCCAGGTAGGTGCGGTTGCCTACCAGGCTCAACTGGGGCAGGCTTTTTTTAGGGAACCTTTTATATCCCCTTCCCCATACGGGGAGAGCAGTGCCATCCCTAGATAGGGCTGCTCTGTCGCTGTAGGAGGACACGGGCACCGTATCTACCCCGATGCACGGTGGACGGCCATCACCCTACAACCACCTACGTGAAGAGTCATGGCTAGAAGCTCCGAGCAACATCCTCTGCCTGCTCCCGTCGCCACTTCTCCATCGCCGCAGGACTTGGGGGGGGGGGGGTATGGGCTGGTGTGCATGTCAGGTGCCTTGGGCAGGATACCTGCATGTCTTACCAGCACAAAGATTGTTTTAGGTGTTGAGCGGTCGTGCAGTCCTCTCACCACCCTCTCGCCTTCAGAGGGTCATTGCCCAACAGGTGCAGAAACTGCCACGTGTAGAGCGGCCCAAGAAGGTGCAGCTTTGTTATTCGGAGTGGGCATCTCCTAGCCTACAAGGCAGCAGGTGGATTTTGGGTCAGAGTTACCTTCTCCTAGCCTGTTCCTAAGAGGAATGACCTGCCAGGCGGCAGGTGGTTTGGAATCAGAGTTTCCCTCTCCTATCCGATGTGTTGGCTAGACTGGGTACCATCGGACGTACCATACAAGCATGCAGAAGTCTGTCAGCAGGGACATTTCCTTAGCCAAAGGGCCCTTGCTGAGGTAAGGGGCTACCTCTGCAGCCTGCGGTTGCAGTTTATCGTCATGCCCAGGAACCCTTATGTATTGGCTAAAGTCCCAGACTTTGGATTGGGACTTCAAACTCAAGGTTATGTGTGAAAGAATAAGAAAAGTGCAGTAGATGTAAACAGGGTGGGGTGGGGGGGAGGGGGCTTCTTAGCATTCTTACATCTGACAAAAGCTGAGAACCCCCCACACGTGCACTTGTGTTTTTCACACATGATAACCACATAAGCACAGAACCGATCTACAAGCAACAAACATAGTTTAAAGTGTGTTGAGTGTATTGGTATTGATGGGCCCACACTGGTCTGGTTGAGTACATTAGTACTGATGGGCCCACACAGGTCTGGTTGAGTACATTGGTACTACTGATGGGCCCACACTGGTCTGGTTCATTAGTACTGATGGGCCCATACTGGTCTGGTTGAGTACATTAGTACTGATGGGCCCATACTGGTCTGGTTGAGTACATTAGTACTGATGGGCCCACACTGGTCTGGTTGAGTACATTAGTACTGATGGGCCCATACTGGTCTGGTTGAGTACATTGGTACTGATGGCCTTCAGGTGGCAGTGTGGTGTTGGCCGCCTAGGTCACTGAGAGCCAGTACTGCCCAGCGTCCCAGAGTCAGTGCTGCCCAGGGTCCCGGAGCCTGTGCGCCCCAGCGTCCTGGAGCCAGAGCCCGTGCTGCCAAGCGCCCTGGAGCCAGAGCCCATCTCCACTGGTGACCTGTGTCAGCCCCGGTCCAGCCTGGCCGTCCGCCCGACGTCCCTTTGTCCGGGGGACCACGGGTCTGCCAGGAGAAGGCGTGGTCGCCATGGCCGCCTGCGCCACCAGGAACCTGTGCTGCTCAGCATCCCCGAGCCCGTGCTGCCCGTTGTCCTGGAGCCGGAGCCCATCTCCACTGGTGACCTGTGTTAGCCCGAGGTCATGGAGGCCCTGGTCCTTGGCTTCCTTTTCAGCTGCTTCCTTCAGCTGACAGGTGCGTCGGACGATGGCCTTCCAGCATCTGCAGCATCCCCGGTGGCGTCACCTCCAGCAGCTGCAGCATCGTCTGGGGTCCCGTCTCCAGAGCCTTCAGCGTCGTCTGAGGCCCCGTCTCCGGAGCCGGCGGAGCCGTCTGGGGTCCCGTCTCCAGCAGTTGCAGCATCGTCTGGGGTCCCGTCTCCAGCAGTTGCAGCATCGTCTGGGGTCCCGGCTGCAGCATCGTCTGGGGTCCCGTCTCCAGAGCCTTCAGTGTCGTCTGAGGTCCCGTCTCCGGAGCCGGCGGCGCCGTCTGGCGTCCCGTCTCCAGCAGCTGCAGCGTCGTCTGGGGTCCCGTCTCCAGCAGCTGCAGCGTCGTCTGAGGCCCCGTCTCCAGCAGCTGCAGCGTCGTCTGGGGTCCCGTCTCCAGCAGTTGCAGCATCGTCTGGGGTCCCCTCTGGAGCGTCTTCCGAGGTCCTGTCTCCAGAGTGTGCAGCTTCCATTACAGCTCAGTCGGCAGCATCGTCTGTGACGTTGCCTCCAGGCCGTCCGCCTGACGTCACCTGCTCAGCCCCGGTCCATCCAGGCCGTCTGCCTGACGTCACCTGCTCAGCCATTTTTAGGGAACCTTTTATATCCCCTTCCCCATACGGGGAGAGCAGTGCCATCCCTAGATAGGGCTGCTCTGTCGCTGTAGGAGGACACGGGCACCGTATCTACCCCGATGCACGGTGGACGGCCATCACCCTACAACCACCTACGTGAAGAGTCATGGCTAGAAGCTCCGAGCAACATCCTCTGCCTGCTCCCGTCGCCACTTCTCCATCGCCGCAGGACTTGGGGGGGGGGGGTATGGGCTGGTGTGCATGTCAGGTGCCTTGGGCAGGATACCTGCATGTCTTACCAGCACAAAGATTGTTTTAGGTGTTGAGCGGTCGTGCAGTCCTCTCACCACCCTCTCGCCTTCAGAGGGTCATTGCCCAACAGGTGCAGAAACTGCCACGTGTAGAGCGGCCCAAGAAGGTGCAGCTTTGTTATTCGGAGTGGGCATCTCCTAGCCTACAAGGCAGCAGGTGGATTTTGGGTCAGAGTTACCTTCTCCTAGCCTGTTCCTAAGAGGAATGACCTGCCAGGCGGCAGGTGGTTTGGAATCAGAGTTTCCCTCTCCTATCCGATGTGTTGGCTAGACTGGGTACCATCGGACGTACCATACAAGCATGCAGAAGTCTGTCAGCAGGGACATTTCCTTAGCCAAAGGGCCCTTGCTGAGGTAAGGGGCTACCTCTCTGCAGCCTGCGGTTGCAGTTTATCGTCATGCCCAGGAACCCTTATGTATTGGCTAAAGTCCCAGACTTTGGATTGGGACTTCAAACTCAAGGTTATGTGTGAAAGAATAAGAAAAGTGCAGTAGATGTAAACAGGGTGGGGTGGGGGGGAGGGGGCTTCTTAGCATTCTTACATCTGACAAAAGCTGAGAACCCCCCACACGTGCACTTGTGTTTTTCACACATGATAACCACATAAGCACAGAACCGATCTACAAGCAACAAACATAGTTTAAAGTGTGTTGAGTGTATTGGTATTGATGGGCCCACACTGGTCTGGTTGAGTACATTAGTACTGATGGGCCCACACAGGTCTGGTTGAGTACATTGGTACTACTGATGGGCCCACACTGGTCTGGTTCATTAGTACTGATGGGCCCATACTGGTCTGGTTGAGTACATTAGTACTGATGGGCCCATACTGGTCTGGTTGAGTACATTAGTACTGATGGGCCCACACTGGTCTGGTTGAGTACATTAGTACTGATGGGCCCATACTGGTCTGGTTGAGTACATTGGTACTGATGGCCTTCAGGTGGCAGTGTGGTGTTGGCCGCCTAGGTCACTGAGAGCCAGTACTGCCCAGCGTCCCAGAGTCAGTGCTGCCCAGGGTCCCGGAGCCTGTGCGCCCCAGCGTCCTGGAGCCAGAGCCCGTGCTGCCAAGCGCCCTGGAGCCAGAGCCCATCTCCACTGGTGACCTGTGTCAGCCCCGGTCCAGCCTGGCCGTCCGCCCGACGTCCCTTTGTCCGGGGGACCACGGGTCTGCCAGGAGAAGGCGTGGTCGCCATGGCCGCCTGCGCCACCAGGAACCTGTGCTGCTCAGCATCCCCGAGCCCGTGCTGCCCGTTGTCCTGGAGCCGGAGCCCATCTCCACTGGTGACCTGTGTTAGCCCGAGGTCATGGAGGCCCTGGTCCTTGGCTTCCTTTTCAGCTGCTTCCTTCAGCTGACAGGTGCGTCGGACGATGGCCTTCCAGCATCTGCAGCATCCCCGGTGGCGTCACCTCCAGCAGCTGCAGCATCGTCTGGGGTCCCGTCTCCAGAGCCTTCAGCGTCGTCTGAGGCCCCGTCTCCGGAGCCGGCGGAGCCGTCTGGGGTCCCGTCTCCAGCAGTTGCAGCATCGTCTGGGGTCCCGTCTCCAGCAGTTGCAGCATCGTCTGGGGTCCCGGCTGCAGCATCGTCTGGGGTCCCGTCTCCAGAGCCTTCAGTGTCGTCTGAGGTCCCGTCTCCGGAGCCGGCGGCGCCGTCTGGCGTCCCGTCTCCAGCAGCTGCAGCGTCGTCTGGGGTCCCGTCTCCAGCAGCTGCAGCGTCGTCTGAGGCCCCGTCTCCAGCAGCTGCAGCGTCGTCTGGGGTCCCGTCTCCAGCAGTTGCAGCATCGTCTGGGGTCCCCTCTGGAGCGTCTTCCGAGGTCCTGTCTCCAGAGTCTGCAGCTTCCATTACAGCTCAGTCGGCAGCATCGTCTGTGACGTTGCCTCCAGGCCGTCCGCCTGACGTCACCTGCTCAGCCCCGGTCCATCCAGGCCGTCTGCCTGACGTCACCTGCTCAGCCCCACTCCAGTCTGGCCGTCCACCAGACGATGCCTTGTCCCAGCCTTCTGGACGTCCGCCTGACGTCACCTGCTCAGCCCCGGTCCATCCTGGCCGTCCGCCAGACGACACCTCTTCTGCCTCATCTCAGCCTTCAGGCGGTCTGCCTGACGTCACCAGCTCAGCCCCGGTCCATCCAGGCCGTCCGCCTGACGTCACCAGCACAGCCCCGGTCCATCCTGGCCGTCCGCCAGACACACCTCTGCTGTCTCTTCTCAGCATCCAGGCTGTCCACCTGATGTCACCACTGCCTCTTCTCAGCATCCAGGCTGTCCACCTGATGTCACCACTGCCTCTTCTCAGCATCCAGGCTGTCCACCTGATGTCACCACTGCCTCTTCTCAGCATCCAGGCCGCCCACCTGAAGTCACCTGCTCAGTCCTGGTCCAGTCTCCAGGCCGTCCGCCTGGGGTTCAGGTTCCCAGACGCCCCCTCCAGACCGGTCCAGCGTGGTGGAACGTCTGGAAGCCGTCCCTTGAGAAGGGGGTACTGTCACGGTCTGCCTCTCCACAGACCGTGTCACCACTTCGGCCACTCCCACTTTCCATTCCTGCTCTCTGTCCTAGTTACACACCTGTCCCCACTCCCTCATCAGCCCAGCAGTGCCCTGCCCATGACCAACCTGTGAACACTTCCCTAATCACCCTGCTGCCTATAAAACTGGACTCATTCCACACACTCATTGTCAGTACATACTTTGTTGTTCCTGAGAGCTGCCTTGGAGAGTCTTGTTCGTTGTCGCATGCTACTGTAAGGTTTGCCTTCCTGTTTGCCGCTTTTCCTATGCTTGGCTGTAAGCTTAATCTTGACTTTAATAAATCCTTGAATTGAAACTATTTCTGCTTGTGGTTCTGCAGTTTGCAGATTGTGTCAATCAAGGAGCAAGTTAATAATCTCTGATTAAATTTAATTTTAGACTCTTAATTCCAGTTGAGGAATAGAATGAATCCTTCATTGTGAAATTAAAATTGCCACAGTATGCCTATACATGTGTATAGGCATACTGTGATGGTATAGGCCTACTGTTAGGACCACAATGGAAACAAGTCCCCCGGACGTGCTGTTCACATTACAGTCTAATAAAGTAATCAATCAATCAATCAATCAATCAATCAATCAATCAATCAATCAATCAATCGATCGATCGATCGATCGATCGATCGATCGATCGATCAATCAATCAATCAATCAATCAATTTAGCTGCTCTACTATTATATCTTCTCCTACCACTGCTGGTCAGGGTAAATTAAAGGAGCACTTCACCCATTTTCAACCTTATCTTCATATAATTGGTCCTCACTAATGCTCATTATAGTATGGCACCATTTCTGTCTCAGTCTGTGTCTTAGAGGAGAGCTGTGGCCAGT
This sequence comes from Gymnoscopelus braueri, assembly GCF_963280865.1. Taxonomy (NCBI): domain Eukaryota; kingdom Metazoa; phylum Chordata; class Actinopteri; order Myctophiformes; family Myctophidae; genus Gymnoscopelus; species Gymnoscopelus braueri. The sequence goes on from NC_137612.1 coordinate 58,525,158, forward strand.
TCAGAAACCTACCTACCAGTGACATCATCGTTAGGCAGGTTTGGTCTTTTCAAACAAGATTTCAACTTTAATTTCTTTATGAATGCGAGAACAATGGCATCTATTATGCGAACCTTTCAGGACAAGAAAGACTGCAGTTTCTAATAACTTTGATTCCCAGTCAATGATGTCACTGGTAGGCAGGTTTCTGAACTGTCCTCAGCCCTCCTCTGAAACACAGACCTAGTAGACAAAAATGGTGCCATATTATAATGAGCATTAGTGAGGACCAAGTATATGAATATAGGTAGAAAATGGGTGAAGTGCTCCTTTAATCCTCCTATAATTCTACAAAGCTCTGTGTGTGCGGTGAGCCCAAAAACTCTTCTGCCCGGTTCTCCTCAGTGGCTGGAGCAATTGCTCTGCATTTGCACACAGACATTGGCCGCGTTTCCCAAAGAGATGCGTAGAGAAGCTGCGTAGAGATGCTGCGTAGATGCTGCGCAGGTCCTACGAAGGATCTTACGTGCGTCCACACAGGCTGCGCAGTACCTTAGCAGGCACGTAAGAGCCGGGTTTTCCTAAAGCGATTTCAGGTCGTGCGTAGCCTACGCAGCTTGCGTAAGAGCCTCCTACACAGCTGGGACACGGCGAAACCTACGCTCTACCCTCATTAGTAGCAGCTGGTTGTGCCCTACGTGCTATCTAAACTGGCTTCGGGAGACACCATCGTCGTAGGTTCTCAAATGCACGGTGTTACGTGTCTTCTAAAACTACATTCGGGAAACAGCATGCACGTATCCTACTCCTGTGAGAGGCTGTAGGCCTGAGTGCTGTCCTACACAGCAGTTTATGTAGTCTATGAAAAGACCGACCGACCACACACACACACACACACACACACACACACACACACACACACACACACACACACACACACACACACACACACACACACACACACACACACACACACACACACACACACATATAATTTATACATGTTGTCTCTGGTCGGTTGCCTAGCTATGGGAAACACGGACCACCCTCGTTTTGTCTTGTTGAAGGAATGTGTCATTCAGAAGAAGTTTATTTCTCTCTGTATTCTCTGTAGCCTACTTTCTCACCTCTTGTCTTTATTATTGTGTTCTCTCTCTCTCTCTCTCTCTCTCTCTCTCTCTCTCTCTCTCTCTCTCTCTCTCTCTCTCTCTCTCTCTCTCTCTCTCTCCTCCGCTAGCCAACCCGTCCTACATCCCTCCTCCTCAGTGCCAGCCGGGGGAGTTTGCCTGTAAGAATAACCGCTGTATCCAGGAGAGATGGAAGTGTGACGGAGACAACGACTGTCTGGACAACAGCGACGAGGCTCCCGAACTCTGCCGTGAGTCATTAGCGCACACACGCACACATGCACACGCACACAGACACACACACATAAACACACACACACACACACACACTTTAACCCATCAAAACCGGGAACGCATCTGTGTAACCACTTTAACCATTATTTTATACTTTGGCCTATTAAAAAATAGCAGATCTACAAGCTCATAGTGCGGCACCGAGTGCCGCGCTATGAGCTTGTAGATCTGCTATTTTTTTTAAATCTTGAAAATTTGTGCAAATCTTTGAATATAATGTATATATTTTTAAAGCGACCATTTTTATCTCATTTGGACAAATGTTCATGATTTGTCAAAAAATTTCTTAAGAAATCTAAAATGACACTGATGCGTTCCCAGATTGAATGGGTTAGTAATGTATTCATGTCCACATAAGAGCATAAGGACACACAATATAACTCATACAATCAGGGTGGTTGTATTTTGTCTCCCTGCTCTTTTATTGAGACATTTAGATCGTGTCAAAGGTCATGTCTCACCTAGACACAGGATCTGACACGAATTCTGACCTAATGGTCAAGATTCAATTTATCCCCTGAGCAAGCATGCAGGCTCTATTAGCTCAATGGTAAAAACATGTCAGCACTTGCGCAGGAAACCGAGTTCAAATTCGGGGTAGAAGAGAAAAAGTTGCTTTAAGGTTACATTCTCAAAATCATGGCATATGTCTTCATGATACAATAAGCATGTCACTCTGTACTCTAGTCTATGGGTATAAGTGACAGTGTCTCCGCCATATCTGGCGGCTGCCAATTATAGCAGAGACAGCACAATACTTTGCCAGCCTTTTTGCATATATATATATATATATATATATATATATATATATATATATATATATATATATATATATATACATATATTTATATATATATATATATGTATGTATTAATTACGGCCGGGCCGGTGCGTAACGTGCCTACTCAAAAAAACAGGCATACAAGCTGTGAACGCACTGCAACATGCCATGTCGATAGCTTGCAGATCTGTTCTTTTGGATAGGGTGAGCCGCTGTGCTGGTTCATGCTCTATGAACCCGAAGTTTACAAATTGTACTCTCACGGATGATCCGATCATCTGATAAAAATATTAAGCATATGCCAAGTTAAAGGTATATAAATGATGCTGAGCTAAACATGTTTCCTTAATTTCTAAGTTTTATAGTTAAACGTTATGATGAAAGTCCCCAGTTCCTCTCACAAAGTGACAGCTGTTGCGCTCGCCATGTTTATGAATGGTTAAAAAATATTTTGAAAATAGCAGATCTACAAGCTCACAACGTGTCACAAGCTTGTAGATCTGCTGTTTTCAAAAGATTTTTATACATAGTAGACTTGGGAAATGGGACATTCTGCATACTTTCACTTTTGGTATTTGACTTGCACAATGGGGACACTTTAGTGTTTTATTTACCTGGCAGATGTCACCTCACCGCTGTAATTTAATGCATAAATATATTATTCAAACGTTATATTTACAGTGGACTGCTTCAGGACAGCTGACAGTTGGCTCTGTCACCGACAGTATTTTTATCAGATGATCGGATCATCCGTGTGAAAGTACGCCGGGTTCATGCATATGTAGTGGAAGCAGTGAGCTGGGATTGAACCCAAAGCTCCCACTCGCCAGTCCGACGCGTTACCAGTCATGCCAATAAGCCTGAGCCCGATAGCCTGGTCTGTTGCACGCCGCTTGTGGCTAATTTGACTGTGGGGGCTACACATAGAACCAGCGCAGCAGTTCCTCCTAACAGCCGCTCGCCCTACGTGCGACGCCTATCCCAAAAAACAGACATACAAGCTATCAACACACTGCGACATGCCGTGTTGATAGCTTGCAGATCTGTTCTTTTGGGATAGGCGTCGCACGTTACGCGCCGGCCCGGCCGTAATTATATATATATATATATATATATATATATATATATATATATATATATATATATATATATATATATAGGTGTGTGTGTGTGTGTGGTATTTTTATGATCCATTTCACTGTATATATTCGCAAAGGGTGTTTAAACTGCTTTGTAGCGTAGGACAGCACTACGTAGTTTACGTAGGCTTTACGTAGGCTTTGTCCAGGAGGTCTTTACGTGCATGCTGTTTCCCGAACTTAGTTTAGCACACACGTAACGTCGTGCACTTGAGAACCTACGACGATGGTGTCTCCCGAAGCCAGTTTAGATGGCACGTAGGGCACAAACAGCTGCTACTAATGAAGATAGTGCGTAGCGGGGTTGCTACTGTGCAGCTGCGTGGAGGCTCTTACGCAGCTTCTAGGCTACGCACAAGCTGAAATTCGTTTGGGAAACCCGGCCATTGACCATTACCATGTGCACGGAACAGCGAAGCTGTGTGTGTGTGTGTGTGTGTGTGTGTGTGTGTGTGTGTGTGTGTGTCTGTGTGTGTGTGTGTGTGTGTGTGTGTGTGTGTGTGTGTGTGTGTGTGTGTGTGTGTGTGTGTGTGTGTGTGTGTGTGTGTGTGTGTGCAGCCTGATCTCCAGAGAACTAGTATACATTGCACGGATCCAGTGCACGTTATTCCGTGCATAGTCGCCTCGAAACCCCGAAATTGCGTGCATATGTACGGCGAGTCCCACGGTGGGCGTAACCAGTCGCAACCCGGAAAAACCCGGAAGCAGAGCAGTCCCCACAACAAAATTTACGATTCTGTGCCTATCGGTACATAACTCAAACGGCGCTGAGTAGGCACAAGGGAATGTCGCAACGTTCGGGACGGCAACTCGCTCGCTTTAGCTCGCTCGGTGGCCTCTTACGTGGCGACAATTCCCTTGAGACTGCGCACCTCCGAAATGGTTTTGTCACAAAGGGAGAGATGTACATATGCACGGAATTTCAGGGTTTCTAGGCGACTATGCACGGAATAACGTGCACTGGATCCGTGCAATGTATACTAGTTCTCTGGCGATCAGGTTGGTGTGTGTGTGTGTGTGTGTGTGTGTGTGTGTGAGTGTGTGTGTGTGTGTGTGTGTGTGTGTGTGTGTGTGTGTGTGTGTGTATGTGTATGTGTGTGTGTGTGTGTGTGTGTGTGTGTGTGTGAGAGACAATGCTGATAAGCATTATGACAGTATTATAATGTAAACATTTCTGGCTATTATTTATAATTTATTGTACTCATATGTGTGTTTAGGTCCTTCTACTCCAGCTGAGTCTGACCCAGGTACAGTGAAAACTCAACCACAACCTGCATCACATTCACTAGTTGATTCTCATATTCTCATACTACTACTAAGAGAAAATACTTTATTATTATTATACAGTATCTAATCCAGTCAATCCAATCGCAGATGGCCTATTTATTTATTTTTGACATACACATCAGAGAAAGATCATGTCAGAGAGATTCAATTGATGTGATCGGGGACACACACACACACACACACACACACACACACACACACACACACACACGCACACACGCACACACACGCACACACACACACACATACACACACACACACACACACACACACACACACACTTTCAAACTAGTCATTTTAGATGTGGAATTAATCAAGACAACATTGAGCAACTACAGAAATTAGTGGTTCTCAAATCTTTTCATGTCAAGGACCCCCAAAATTATACGTATTTGGCCGCAGACCCCCATCTCGAAATATTTTGTTCTAGGGGCCTCCGGAAGCAAATATTTGAGTAAAAAATGTTTTTACTTTAAAATTTTGTTCAAATTCATTCCTGTATATCTTTTATTTGTGTGTGTTTTGATATAAACCACACAGTTACTTATTCCCACCCTGTGAATGTTAAATAAAAAAGCATTAAACAGCAGAAACACAGAACATCTCCTGGACTTCAACCGATAAACCACGACTAAAACCAATCCATGTTCTCTGTTACACTGAAGATCATTTATGTAGTGAGCTTTCTCCACAGCTCTCCAGGCAAAACAAACACAAAACGCAAAACGCAACACACAAAACACAAAGGTTAAACCTTTGTGTTTTGTTAAACCTAAAATAAAACTAGAAAAAGTGCTCCTCGGAGCACTTTTTCCGCCAGGCCAGGTAGGTTAGTGTGGGCCAGCAATGTTGGGAATTCACCAATCAGGCTGGAATGTGAAAAATCGGAGGGATCGGACGGATCCGTCTTGATCACTTGACTAAAGGTATATGTAGCGATTTGCGGAGACAATAAAAACAAATAATTATGCATTTATAAACAAAACAAAACAAAACAATATTAATGAAAGTAATATTGCCTTTTTACTGCTTACTCTCTTGTCTCTGCACAGAGCCTGATGATGTCAGGTTGGAGGGAGGAACCAGTAGCTGTACTGGTAGACCGCAGATGAAACACCAGGGAGAGTGGAGACCAGTGGATATTGTTTATAAGAACTGGAACATGAAGTCAGCATCTGTAGTGTGTAGACAGCTGGACTGTGGCTCTGCTGTTTCAACAAAGAGTAAAGTTAGTTTGGCGTTTTGGTCTGGTATTATTCCACCTATATGGGGGATTACATCCACCTGTATTGGTACTGAGTCTTCACTGAGGGAGTGTGGAACAATAACGTCTTACATTTCCGATGGCAGATTAGAAGTGATCTGTTCAGGTAACAAACGATGACTTCAACCATAAGTAATATGTAAAGTCTGAAATCTTATTTCATCTATCTATATCAATATATCAAAATCAATATAATATCTAATAAAATACAATGATTTTGTTTGAATATAATGGAATATGATTAAGGATTACTGTGATTATGGTAAGCTCACATTTCATATCACACATACAATACAGTAAGAACTCCTTTAACTTATTAAAAGTAAAAAATGCATTGCCAGGGATCACCTACAATACCTCCGGTTGAAAACCCCTGATCTATATAATAGATAGATACAGACAGACAGACAGACAGACAGACAGACAGTTGAAAGGAAAACACAAAATAGCCAGAGAGCTTTCATTGGGGTGGGTCGGTATGTAGTATAGGGAATAAATATGTGTATTAACACATCAAACT
>NC_137612.1:58536548-58556548 GCF_963280865.1 Gymnoscopelus braueri
ACATAACTGTGTAAAGCTGAACATCTTGAAGTTTTTAGCACAAAGTATGTGGAAGTAGTAGGAGGGACAGAAAAGTGTACGGAATTTTGAATAAATAAATAAATGTAAAGCTGGAAAAGCTAGTGCGTGCTCGCTGCAGCGAGCCCACAATAAAAAATGCTTTGTACAGTGCTTTTAAAAACAAGATTACAGTGCTTCACAAAACACGATAGTTGCAGGAAAGTTACAGGAACATAGCATGGTTTAGATACATTTTGAAAAGTATAAAATTAACATATAAGAATTATCATAAAAGAGGCAATAAGAAGACAAATAAATAGAATTGCCTTTACATAAAAACACTGACCTTTCTAGCCTGAGATAAAAAGATGAAATGCAAACTACACTTGTGAGCTTGAAGATCTGCTATTTTGGAAAAAGCTTGACAGTATTTTGAAAGTGTGAGTACAGGGGGCGGCAGTGGCTCAGGGGCACAGTGTTAATTGCTCCCGATGAGCAGGTTGGTTTCTTGCATGGTTTCCTCCACCATGAATGTGTGTGTAAAAGGGTGACATTGTGATGGCAATAATCTTGTAAATTTCAAGCTCCAATTCAACTCTAATGGTGTGTATTGGTCAACATAACTCCCCCCACCCCCACACCCCATACCCCCCTATCTCTCTCACACACACACACACACACACAAACACACACACACACACACACACACACACACACACACACACACACACACACACACACACACACACACACACACACACACACACACACACACACACACACACACAGTAAACCATAAGAAATAGCTAATCTACAAGCTCACTGGAGCCAGGGAGGAGCACCCCACACCCATTCCCTTACTACCATCAGCTATGCAAGCAGGTGTGTAACTGATGACAATTAGGAGAATGATAACGGGTGCTCCCAATCTGATTAACCGGAGGCAAGTCTACGACAGAGGCAAGTCACAACAGAAAGACAGAGATACCAAGTCAAACTGAATTTGTACTTTTTATAACTACAGTTTTTTTTGTTGCTTTAAAGCGAGCCCACATTGTTTCTTCAGGAACAATGTTTCTAGTTATATGTTTTGCTATTTACTCTCTTGTCTCTGTACAGATGTCAGGCTGGTGGGAGGAACCAGTAAATGTACTGGTAAACTGGAGGTGAAACACCAGGGAGAGTGGAGTCCAGTGGTTGGTACATATTGGAACAAATTATCATCTGTAGTGTGTAGACAGCTGGGTTGTGGCTCCGTTGTTTCAACAAAGAATAGTTTAGCTTCTACACATCAACCTGTATGGGAGATTGCATCTTCCTGTGTTGGTTCTGAATCTTCACTGAGGGAGTGTGGAACAATGGAGTCTAAGAATTCCCGTGACAGTCCAGAGGTGATCTGTTCAGGTAACAAACAATGACTTCAACAATGACAGTAATATTTACATTCATCTGCAGATTTATATATTTTTAACTGATTTATACCATAAAGTTCATATGTTTACCAAACCCAAACATAACTTTTCATTTAATAAAATTGCACAACAGAAAACAGAGAGCTGCGGACTCATGATCCATTTAAACTCTCTTTTAATAAACTAATACTGAGCTGGCTGGGTTTATAGGGCTGCTTTTTACCCTCTTCTCTACATTTCTTTGCACAAAATAGCTCACAACACAGCAATGTGATGTGGAAGTGTGTTTACTTGTGTGTGCATTGTGTTTGTAATAAGGCTCTTTGTTGAAACTGAATTTCCCCCGTGGGATTGAAGGGCCTCATTCAGGGGGCAATATATAAAAAGATGTTCTCTTATGTTGTCCGTAACTGGCATTTTGTCTTATTGTGTTCTTATCTGGGATTCAGCTACGTTTTATTTTTTGCTTTTTATCTCGCCCCCTAGGGACTGGGAGGTCCGGGGTAATACTAATCAATCATCCTTTTGTCAGTGCTATCCATGTCAACATTTTTTAACCAATCACATCGCTTATATACCCATGTCTGTTCTCGGTTAAGGTTTTTAACCAATCACGTCACTTATATTAGTTCAGGCGAGGGGGTTGGCCTTAGCTCTAAATTTCTGCCATGTTCCGCTCTGCCCATGGCAACTGCGATTGGATGCTTCCCTTCATAGTCTTCACTAGTTCTTCAACATTGATGAGAAAGTGATAATCTAAAATATAGTCTCCTCATTGAATTACATTGCGAATAGTGAAACAGCTTTCAATGTCCCTTGATTGTCCCATTGCTGCATGAGGCCAAATGTCTGTCTGTCTGTCTGTCGGTCGTCATGTTCTTGTCTGTTTTGCATGAAAAACAATAGAAGTAAATACATTATAGACTAGCATACTATTCTCGCTCTTTCTTTCTTTCTCTCTCTCTCTCTCTCTCTCTCTCTCTCTCTCTCTCTCCAGAGTCTGTGAGGTTGGTGAACGGGACTAGTTTGTGTTCAGGCAGAGTGGAGGTCGAGTCTAATCATTCGTGGGTCTCTGTGTGTGAAGCTGACTTTGACCAGCAGGATGCAGAGGTGGTCTGTAGGGAGCTTGGATGTGGACCTCCTTCAGTCCTCCAGGGGGCGCTATATGGTGAAGTGAATGCTTCAATGTGGACCAAAGAGTTCCAGTGTGAAGGCAGTGAGTTTTTTCTCCTGAACTGTAGAACTTCAAACTCAACTAACACCTGCCCACCTGACAAGACTGTTGGACTCACCTGCTCAGGTAATCTTTCTATATGTCTAGGAATCTATGACTGTCTGTCTGTCTGTATGTCTGTCTGTTTAGTGTGCACATCCTCGGGTATGGACTAATAGTAATAATGAAAACCTTATCTGTACAGTACTTTTAAAAACAAGGTTACAGTGCTTTATACAACACAATAGTTACAGGAAAGTTACAGGAACATGGTTTAGATAAATGATGAAAAGTATCAGATTACAAATGCAATAAGAAGACAAATACATATAATTGCCCAAACATAAACGTATGTTTTCAGAACTGATTTATAAGATAACATAAGATAACTAGCCTGAGATAAAAAGATACAATGCAAACTCCACTTTTGATTTGGATTATGTGTCATTTTGTATTAATTTATTTAATTGTTTTGGTGTTTTCTCTCTTGTCTCTGTACAGATGTCAGGCTGGTGGGTGGAACCAGTAAGTGTACTGGTAGACTGAAAATGAAACACCAGGGAGAGTGGAGAACAGTGGTTGGTAGATACTGGAACCTGAAGTCATCATCTGTAGTGTGCAGACAATTGGGTTGTGGCTCTCTTGTTTCAACAGCAATTAGTGCTGCTTCTACAAGTCAACCTGTATGGGAGATTGCATCTTCCTGTGTTGGTTCTGAAATTTCATTGAGGGAGTGTGGAACAATGATGACTAATAGATCCACTGATAGTCTGGAGTTGATCTGTTCAGGTAACAAACAATGGCCTCAACAATGACAGTAACATTTACATTAATCTGCTGAATTATGTTTGTATTACATTAATCTGCATAACTGATTTGTACCATGAAGTTTACCAAACCCAAATATAACTTTTCATCCTAAATTAAAATTGCCTAGTGGGTGGGCGGACGGTGGACTTCACAAACGTAACATGCGGAACAGCGAGGCGTACCGTTGCTCCGGTCCGCACCAAACTTAGCCAATCTACAAGCTTCCACAACACCTTGCAGTGTGATGTGGAAGTGTGTGTGTGCGTGCGTGCGTGCGTGCGTGCGTGCGTGCGTGCGTGCGTGCGTGCGTGCGTGTGCGTGTGTGCGCGCGCGTGCGTGCGTGCGTGCGTGCGTGCGTGCGTGCGTAATAATGCTTTATGTTGATGACAGGTCTGTCTGTCTGTCTGTCTGTCTGTCTGTCTGTCTGTCTGTCTGTCTGTCTGTCTGTCTATCTTCATGTCTGTCTGTCTGTCTGTCTGTCTGTCTATCTTGCATGAAAAACATTATAGATAGAAAATACCAAATAAAGTAAATACATTATAGACTAGTACAATTCTCTCTCTCTCTCTCTCTCTCTCTCTCTCTCTCTCTCTCTCTCTCTCTCTCTCTCTCTCTCTCTCTCTCTCTCTCTCTCTCTCTCTCTCTCTCTCTCTCTCTCTCTCTCTCTCTCTCTCTCTCTCTCTCTCTCTCTCTCCCCAGAGTCTGTGAGGTTGGTGAATGGGACTAGTGTGTGTTCAGGCAGAGTGGAGGTGAAGTCTAATCAGTCGTGGGTCTCAGTGTGTGAAGGTGACTTTGACCAGCAGAATGCAGAGGTGGTCTGTAGGCAGCTTGGCTGTGGGGCTCCTTCAGTCCTCCAGGGGGCGCTCTATGGAGAAATGAAGGCTCCAATGTGGACCAAAGAGTTCCAGTGTGAAGGTAATGAGTCTGTTCTCCTGGACTGTAGAACCTCAACTAGAAGCAACTGCTCAACTGACAAGACTGTTGGACTCACTTGCTCAGGTAATATATCTATTAATTCACTCATTCATTAATTCAGGTAATTGTAATGATGAGAAAGGAGCTTACTGCCGAGCACATATCTCAGCCAGGCTGATTGGCCTACCCAGGGCTGTGTAAGAGGCACAATGTGACATTAGCAAGGATGATGGGAGGCTCAGTTTGGCCTTGTGCCCTAAGGCCACAGTGGCCTTAATGCCCCAGCTGACTCTACCACTTTCTCCTCTGTCTCTTTTTTGTCAATATGTAGACACCAGTGTCTCTTTCTTGTCTATTGTTGAGATTCTGAATTCTTAACTCCCCTGAGTCCCCATCTTTAAACCAATCCAGTGACTTTGATTGGTGCAGGGCTGAACATGGATCAGATTGTAAATACCATAATGTATTTATTTAACTGCAGATAGTCTACATATTAAATTTAAAATCATCCTTAACACATCGTGTAACACATCGTGAGCCAGAGGTTTATTAAAATAGGGTACATCCAGTGCCAGCATATCTTCCATCCACTTACGCTGATATGTTTCGTGCTGTAGAAGCCCCGACGCGGACGTGCATGTAAACAAAGCCTGCGTGCGAGACGGCGGAGGGTCCCGACTAACGCCTGGAACAATAATATTTCTAACGCGATCCTCCATTGCAGAGTGATCGCCGATCCAAAACGTCTCACTTCCACCACGTTAAAGTTTCGTTTAGTCATTAACATTGGAGCGGACGAACGGAAGCATTTTTTACATGGATCCACATCCGGCCTCTCCTTCTTAGAGACTCCTTGGATGATCCCAAAGTTTCGTTAAAGCGCCCCACGTGGGAAAAATATATATTTTTTAAAATGGGCCAAAAACGGTCCGGACCGTTTATGGCACATAACGCATAGCTTCTCAAAAACGGTCCGGACCGTTTTTGGCACACAATGTGTTAACCCTTAAATTCAATTAACTCTTTCAATCGACGAAAATCTTGTTTTGGCCTTTGTGCCCTCAAAAAATGGACAACACCAAAGGACAAGTGGCCTTGCCCCTAATAAATGACAAAATGCCAGGCCTGGTAAACACTAAAAGTACTTTGTAGTTGGTATGGTGGGATAGTGTTGTTTGAAATGTGTATTTGTTGATAATGTGTTGTGTATTTTTGTATTGTTTTATTATTTTTGTATTGTTTTATTGGATCTTGTTTAGTCAATACACTTATTTGTTTTAGCTTGTGCTCATTTGATTTTGCTATTTTGTCTCATCTGTTTAAGAAAGTAGGTAGCTGATATATTGCACTTTTACCTTAGCGCTAGGTATACTCTTGGTTGCTTGTTTATGCAGGAAATGCACTTAAGACTTCTGGTGATTAGTAGTTTTGTTCCCTACCTATGTTGAATGCACTTATTGTAAGTCGCTTTGGATAAAAGCGTCTGCTAAATGACTGTAATGTAATGTAATGTAATGTAATGTATTGTAGATGAGGTGCTTTAATATTAGAGCATAACATTGTCGTTCTATGATAGCAGCTTTGTTTGAATAACAGGCACAAGGAGTTTCAGAGTACAGCATAAATGCAACGTTTTGACATAACAGCATAGGATGGTACAAATGATATTATTGTATTTAACCATATTACATAATGTTCATCACAGAATCATACAATTGCCCAATAATACAATTGCCCAATAATAATAATAACACACTATTGTGTGTGTGTATAATAATACAAGTTACAAATAAAAGTAATGAGCATAATGTAATCGAGTAAAGGCAGTGTTTCTTGTCAAATATGCATACAAACTACAGTATGTTAAAACTCCTCTTCCAAGTACAATGTATCTAAAACATTACTTGCATGATGTAACAGAGCAAACATGCAATGCTTTACTACTAGTAATGGTAATTAAATCAAATTAAACTGCACAATTTAAGGACTAACCTAAACCATAATTATATCTAAATTTCCCCTCGGGATTAATAAAGTATCTATCTATCTAACAAGAACGTGTGTGTGAGGGGGGGGGGGGGATAAATGAAAAACACATATATTTGTATTGTATGTTGTGTGGTGTAATGTCCATTTGGTTCCATTTACTGTTGGGAGTGGTTAAATTACCACTGAGGATTTTACTGTGCACTGCTAGCTTATGAGAGTGTGGTCCATTTGGTTACAATTGTACACACTCAGGGTTCAATTACTACTGACAAGTTTTTAATTGAACACGATAAAAATAAACAATAAAAGACAATAAACACATTTGGTTTTGATTCTTAATTTTCAATCAAAGTGATATTTCTTACTCTTGTCTCTGTACAGAGCCTGATGTCAGGTTGGTGGGAGGAACCAGTACATGTATTGGCAGACTGGAGAGGAAACACCAGGGAGAGTGGAGATCAGTAATTTATTATGACTGGAACCTGGAGTCATCATCTCTAGTGTGTAGACAGCTGGACTGTGGCTCTGCTCTTTCAACCTCCAGACAGGAGGTGATCTGTTCAGGTAACAAACAAAGTCTTCAACAATGACAGTTGTAAAGGTTGACCAAACGGCCAAGGCTCAAAGAATTAAACGACTCTCCAAGAATGCATTTTGGTGTTTTGTATTTACCAAAAACTCTCCAAACACCAACCTGTCAGTGCAATAATATGTACAGTGCAGGACTGCAAAATAGTACTTGCAAGAAAACAGCAACAGCAACGAACAGCTACATAGGTAACTACTTTACGGGCTACACCCTTCCATTAAGGGCCCCAGCAGCTCTCTTCCTCTGGCTGTTCTCTAGCCTGCCCAAACCGAACTGAATGTCTGCAGCAGCAGCCACCATTTTAAAGAACACTCACAGTAATGTGTACCAATTACCTTAAAAAAGGCAAACTATGTTCCATAAGTTATCTATACAATTGCATCCATTCTTTTCATTTCCATTTTATATTTCAGGTGCCATTTTATTTACACATTTACAATTAGAAAAACTACAACTACACTTCCAAGCTGGCCAGCGATAATTAATTAGAAGCAGCTGTGGTTCGATGAGTGTGTGTGTGTGTGTGTGTGTGTGTGCGTGCGTGCGTGCGTGCGTGCGTGCGTGCGTGCGTGCGTGCGTGCGTGCGTGCGTGCGTGCGTGCGTGCGTGCACTAGTGTCCCACAGACGACATCACACTGATAAGAACCAGTATGCGCGTGCAGGCCGGCACCAAATGAAACCCATTCTGTCAGGTCTCGCTAGGACCAACACCTAGGACGCGCCTCACTAGCCAACACATAAGAGGAGGTTGAATGAACTGAAACCAGCGCACCCCAAATCAATATGTTGGGAATTGATTGCATGAAACAATCACCTGTGCGTCTCAATGTTGGTAAACAAATAATTGGTCTATAGGGCATGGGCTGCCCTGTGACAACAGTAATCTATACAGCCTCTTATTCAATCAATCAATCAATCAATCAATCAATCAATCAAAGTATCTATCTTTCAAAAACAGGGAAACAGAGGACATGTTTCTCTTTCTCTCTATTAATTTAAAGCTACAGTTAATAACTTTAGTGAGTGAGTAAAACATTATTTTGAACAAGCTGTATGGAGCATTTTAATACAGCACAACTGTAGTGGTTGTAGCTGGTCAACCTGTTATTCAATAGACATGTTTCTGTGCAGCTGTGGGTCAGAATGCAGCACTGTTAGGGTTAACAAAACATCTGGAAAACATCTTAATAGTTTGAGACAAACTTGGACTTGAGGTCATGTGATCACAGCCTACAAGCTCACTGCTCTAACAAAATGTTTCAGACAAAGTGTTTTGTCCTGAATGTTCACACACTAAATGTAATGTTTGTAAACAACAAACCCATCTATTGAGAAATGTTCATCCTGTGGTCAGGTAGGACACCTACTGGTTGACAAGAGCTATTGCATGAAGCTCAAAAGAGCAGTAAATCCTCTTCCCAAACGGGCCTTCTGTATTAACTCAGCAGTAGACATTGATCTCATTGACTACTCTGCTAGAAAATAAAAACGAGCACACTCAGTCTGTGTATAATGTAGTTTGCCGGGTACACAGCTCTCAAAGATTCACAGTAAGAAAAATAGTAGCCAGCACTCCGAAGTACTTCTGGTACTTTTAATTCATGCACGGACAGCATGCACGGGCAGCATACACGGAGGCGTTTTGGCGTCAAGCCTTCCTCAGCGTGTATCAGCATATGTGTATGCTGTCCGTGCATCCATGATTTAAAAGTATCAGAAGGACTTCGTAGTGCTGGCTATTACTTTCTTACTCTGCTTGCATTTCTACTGTTTCAGCCAATCACCTATGTCTTTTTACAGATCTGCCGTTTAAGCCTATCATCAGTCTCTTGACCTCCATAAAGGGGGTTTCTGAGGGCCAGCACCAGGGGCAGCAGGTGATGGAGGGTTCCAACTTCATCATCAGCTGCTCCATCCAGCCACAATACCCAGGAGGGTCCTTTCATCTCACCTTCACTGGATCCAACGCAACAAACACCTACACCCAGCCAGCTGTCAATGACTCTGCTGACTTCCTGTTAACTACAGCAAACCACACCCACCAAGGGAACTACAGCAGATCCAACACAACACACAACCACACACAGCCAGCCGACAACTTCCTGTTTGCCAACTTCCTGTTTCCTGCAGCAAACCACACCCATCAAGGAAACTACAGCTGTGTTTATCACATCAATGTTGTTATAAAAAAAGAATCATATAACCTCTCCTCTGAGAGCGAGCTGCTCTCTCTCACTGTCACAGGTAACCTGATTATAATGGACTGTTCAAGCAGTGGTGGAAAAAGTACTCACATTTTTATGTAATAAGTAAAAGTATCAATACTGCAATGTAGAAGTACTCTGTTAGAAGTCCGGAATTAAAAATGTACGTGAGTAAAAGTACAAAATAATCAATGTTATAATAATCAAAAACAAAAAAGTAACTAGTAACTAAAGTTCTCAAATAATTGTAGTGGAGTAAAAGTACAATATTTGCCTCTGAGATGTAGTGGAGTAGAAGTAAAAGTATTGAAAATTGGAAATACTCCAGTATAAATACCTCAAAATTATACTTAAGTACAGTACTTAAGTAAATGTACTTAGTTACTTTCCACCACTGCAGGTAACCTGAATAAAATGGACTTTTCAAGTCACAATATGAAACTCAGTCAAAGAAGCATACTTGAATGACATGAATTCAGAAATAGAATTGTCAATTTAAAAAAATATATTTTATTTATTTAATTAAAAAAAGAAATAACTTAGTTTTTTTAATGAGAGCTGCTCCTTACATTTGTTGATATTCCAACATATTTCTCTCACAGCTTCTCATCTGACAACTATCCTCATCACAGTCATAATGCTGCTGCTGCTGTTGATGGTGATAATCAGTGTCCTCTATTGCTTCTGGAAGGTAATGTATATGTCTTTATTCAGTCTTTATTCGTCTTTATTTAATACAAGATTGGAATGTAAATGAAAAAGTTAAGCTAGTTTTATTTAAGAGAACCTGATCTGATCCAGTATTAAAGTTGGATGCTGCTGTGTTTATCCAGGCCACCAGAGGGCAGAGATCAGGTGCAGAGAACGTTTATTATAATATCAGGCGAGAGAACGTTGATATTTATTATAACGTTGGTTCTGCTACTGAAGCTGCTGGACACAGTGAAGAAGAAGAATACCACCTGTATGAAGAGATAGATCTACAACATGGACCCAGTGTAGAGACACAACACCACCAGTATGAACATCTAAATCTACAAAATATTGTTGTTTATAATCGTGTTGGTTCTGATGCTGAAGCTGCTGGACCCAGTGTAGAGACAGAATACCACCAGTACGAAGAGATAGATCTACAAGATGGACCCAGTAAAGAGACAGAATACCACCAGTATGAAGACATAGATCTACGCAGAGGTGCAGAAGCTGGACCCAATGTAGCAGCAGGAGTCCATGTGTATGAGGTAGATCATCATTGTTATAGAAATAATCCATGAAACAGAAATTTCCAATCTGATTAACCAGTAAAGCTCCATTTTATACCGTGTCGTACTCCCTTAGTTGGCCATTTTTGGGCATTTTTTTATGTGTACTTTTCTTACTTTTAAATGTTTAAGGTGATTTATAAGCACTGCTTTTGAGAGTATCTTAATAGTAATAAGTTAGCGTTATCATTTTAATGTCAGTATGTACTGTAATACCTATTGTTTTAATGCTATTTTTACTTGATATATTTGTAAGAACAAGATTAGTTGTGAGCTGTAAACCATAACTAACGTACATGGTATGTTATTGTTTATGGTGATTTATGACCACTGCTTTTGAGAGTATCTTAATTATTGGATAATTGTGATAACTCTGTGTGTGTGAGTGTCACCAGCGTATCTCAAAAAACACCGGACCGATTGACTTCAAACTCGGCGTATATATATCGCAGAGGACCCCTGGTAGTCAGGGGTGAGCTGAAGGGGGTGCTAGGGGGGGTCGGCGACCCCTTAGTTCTGAGACTATGGGGCTGGGGGCTCGCGCGTGCTCCACATGCACGAGCATCTCCACATGCACGTGCGAGCACACACCGTCAGCCGCCCGCGAGCCGTCAATCATTAACACAACAATGCACCGTCAGGGGCGAGCCGTCTTTAACACCTTAAACAATGGCCTCAACTTGGCTGCTTTGCATAACATTAGGCTACTCTAGAAAAGCCATGGAGTGTGAAAGGGTTAATCGCTTATCAGAGGACACAAGAGCTACAAAGTTATCCCTGTCTAGCTCTGGTCATAGCGTTAGAAGGAGTTCTCCTTAACGTTATGGTACTCGTACTTTCCATTCTTTCCCCTCGCACCGCGGTAGCGCAGCCTCTCGTCTGTAGTAAAAAAAAATATATACACTTTTGGTACTCACCAAAACAAAGACGGTTTAATGGAGTTGAAACTTGAAAGCCTATTCTACTAAGTGGGAACACTGAGCCCCCACCTCACGTCTAAAATACAATTTTTGGCCAGAAAATAAAATATTTCACCGGAAGGAAGAATCTGGTCAATAGGAAAATTCCATTGACCATATCTGCAGAGGGCACTGTGGAGTAACCAAAAACAGGTTTTAATTCCGGTGAAATATTTTCTTTTCTGGCCAAAAAGTGTATTTTAGACGTGAGGTGGGGGCTCACAGTGTTCCCATTTAGTAAAGTAGGCTTTCAACTCCATAAAACCGTCTTTGTTTTGGTGAGTAGCAAAAGGGTATTTTTTATATTTTTTACTTGTTTTAAAAACCACTGTTTTGAAAGCAATGTAAGTCTTAAAAAAAGAGTAATTCAAGTAAAGACAAGTTGACTGATTATTTTAAGTACTTATGTGTGGGTGAATCTATGTAAAGGGCTTTTATATAAAACTAAAAGGAAAATAAAATAATTAATTAATTGAAACAAAAATAAAAACAACAAATTAACAATGCAACAAAATAATAAGAAATATAAATACATTAATAATCACATGTTGAATACAGTATTTCAACTTGCACTGAGCTGAGTGGCTATGTGCACATGCCCGCTCGCGTGCACGTGCGCGCGTGCACGTGACGTCATAAAATATAGCCCCCATAGTTCAAAAATCCACAGCTCACCACTGCTGGTAGTGATGTGCCAAGTAGGAAGTCGGTCGGAATAGCGGATCTCCAAAGAATATTGATAAATTGTCAAATCCCCATATATCTATTATAGATGTTCTATCTATAATAATGATAAAATACTGGAGGTAATGTGGGCCGGTGCTACTGAAGGATTAGCCATTTCAGATGAGAGACAAGCCAGTGGGCTAATTACATGAGTTATATTTACTTAGTGGGCCGCCCAGACCCAAAAAGTGGAGGGAATCAGTACATACATATCTGGTGTATGTATGGCTGAAGCATTGCATTTCATTTCCTTGTGATTATGGTATGAATAGAACTTGTTATAACCATGTTACAGTAAGTGTGATGCAGGTGTAAGACCAATTAGACCATTGTGTTAACTGTGCCAAAATGCATAGTTTTCTATGCATTTCGGGGGTTTTGGGGAGTTTGACTGCCCAAAGCATTTTCGACCACGCAGAATAGGTGTCCCTTATTTTAATGTCTGGGAGTTGGCAACCCAAGCTCTTAGAATATAATATTAATCAGCTAGTTTATATTTTATTAATCTAATTCTGTTGTTGGATGAACAGCTCATGTAATGTTTTGAACTTGAACTGAAAGTTGTTATGATTATGATCCTTCATGGGTGATGAGTATATGAAACCATTCATATGAAACCATATTATGGTCTATTATGAAACCATTCAAAGTTCATTATTTTAAAAACACAGATCTGAATGTAATTCTTACAGTGTAAATCGGTTGGATTAATTAAAATAATGTAACCTAATGTTTGTTGTTTCTTTGAACCTTGAGAAATAAAAAATAAAACTCCTTGATGAAGATCTGCTCTCCTCAATGTGTCTGGTAAAATATAAATGGTACATTTATATAAACGCCTTTATCCAAAGTGATTTGCAATGTGATTTACATTCACTGGTAACTGGAAGAGTGGCCACCTAAACATTGTGGGAACCTTAAAGGAGGAGTTCACCCAAAAAATTACTTATTTTCTATCAATTGCACACCCTATGAAGCCTTGAATCCATTGATTCTTTTTTGTTTTTGTCGCATTCCTAAGCTAATAATTTGATTCCCGTCTCCTACCGGCTAATGTATCTGGTAGGAGACACAAAGTAGATTATTTGCGTCTCCTACCGGAGATACACACGGTCATCAAATTATTGTCTTAGAAATGCCACAAAAACAAAAATAAATCCATGAAATCAAGGCTTCATGGGGTGTGTAATTGATAGAAAATAAGTAATATTTTGGGTGAACTCTTCCTTTAATGTTAAATTGGCTATTAAAAAAGAAAAATAATCATTGTAAAATGGCCTCAAGTACTGTAAAATATTTATGATTTGAACATGAAGTAATGTAAAGTATACATGATTTGAACATGATGTTATTATTATTCAAATATTTTATTGAAATTGTGTCACTCAATACAACATCAGACAGGTAAACTTGCAATCCTATTCGATAAATGATAGTGAAAATACAATTTAGACAATACATTGGCACAGAAAACGAATGCAATACAATAACATTAAAGGGTCTACACCATGAAAATCACTTTTTTCTTGGTTTTTTGTATTTTTTGGGGTCCCCAGTGTCTCTTGTACCCAAAAAAATGTTTTTTTTTTAATTCAGTCATTCCTTCTCATTTCATGGATTTCCAGAATGGGCGTGTCTGAACAGGCGATCTCAGAATGGAAATGTTTATGATGTCATAAACATTAATGATGGCAAACCCAATGTTAAATGAAAAGTGCCCGAATCGCTCCGAAACTTTTTCTACCCCCCCTAAGTGGGGGTCTACGAACAAATACTTCGGGCTCGGATTTTGGCTCCGCCCCCCGGAAGTGGGTGAAACAGGCACCTCAAACACTTGGTGGAATTGTTCAAAAATGTTCAAAGTGTTTTTTTCGATTTTGTATTTTTCTTAGATGCTTCTTTTTATGCAGAATTTTTCCATTTAAAAAAAAAAATTAATTAACAGACAGAATTGCTTGAAAATAATTGAACATTTGACATGTAAGGCCTAATTGGTCTCATTCACTAAGCTGTTGGTAAATGTAGTAATTTACATACACACACACGCACGCACGCACGCACGCACACACACACACACACACACACACACACACACACTTGAGTATTTACAATTTAGAGCAACGTACAATGAGCGAGGTAAATAATCAACATACTGTACACAGAATGCAGGGAGACAGTGTAATGTAGTGCCTCAAGAAACTATAGGACAATGAACCTAGCATCTGTCTAAACAACATGCTATCTAAATATTATTCAGAACATTTGTGGTTAAATATTTAATGATAACATGCATTCTATCTCCCTTGTTCACTTTACAATGACAACAATTTGTACATTTAGCGATAGTAATTGTTGTTGAGGTCTACTTACACCCATGAGCAAACACAGATACAGCACTAAAGGACAGTCATATTCATTTGGCGGTCCTTGACATGGAAATATTTGAGAAACAGTGGTTTAAACCACATTTGGAAACAAGCCCAAAATAAGCAATACACTTTAGAAACAAGCCCAAAAATGTACAAGCAGTGGTGGAATGTATTTACTGTAGATGTATTAAAATTGCAGTCCAATGTATTTGTATTTAAGTTCATATTTAAAGTTAACACAAGTATAACTAAATGCATTTGAAATTAAATAAAAATGCTACTTTTCAGGATTCCAATTTAAAAATAGCAAAAAAAAAATCTGGATTCCAATTCAAAAATAGTAAAAATAGCAAATATACAAGCTCAAAACGTGTTGCACTGTGACAAGTTTTGAGCTTGTAGATCGGCTATTTTTGTCACTTTTGTGTGACATAGAATGGCCCGACAGTATATGCCATGTGGCCCTCTGGAGTGAGTGTGGAAATATAGTGTCCCTCTCCATCATCAAAGTTGCATCAGCTAAAGAATGGTTCAGAAGCTGTGTTCACATTCACTCTCCCATTGGAATGAATAGACTCCAACCTGCTTCCAGTCTCCTAAAAAGGCGGCCGCCTACTCCACACAGATATGGGAAGTAAACCGGAGATAGTATGTCTTTTTTTTTGTGTGTGTTGGGCATAAGTCAGTGTAAGGGGGACAATGGAATTGGGAATACACATGGTAGGAATTTATTGTCTCCTGTACAGAAAGCCCCTTGTGACCTTTGTGACCTTTCCCCTCTTCACAGCAAGCGTCTCATCTGCTCACATGTTTGCTGAGTCATCCCAACAGACCACTTATTACCGAGCTATTTTCTCCCCAAATTCACTTTCAAATTACAGGGCCTTTTCTCTCTCTCTCTCTCTGTGTGTGTGTGTGTGTGTGTGTGTGTGTGTGTGTGTGTGTGTGTGTGTGTGTGTGTGTGTGTGTGTGTGTGTGTGTGTGTGTGTGTGTGTGTGTGTGTGTGTGTGTGTGTGTGTGTGTGTTGCGGAGACCACCCTACAAACACTTTCTTGTGGCAAGAAAGTGCTTGAAGACAGACAGACAGTCAGGCAGACAGTCAGGCAGACAGACAGACAGACAGACAGACCGGCAGACCGCTAGACAGACAGACAGACAGACAGGCAGGCAGGCAGGCAGGCAGGCAGGCAGGCAGGCAGGCAGGCAGGCAGGCAGGCAGGCAGACAAACAGACAGACAGACAGACAAGACAGTAAGCAACTAACTGAAACCATCTGTTCTACCTCAATATGTACATGCTTCCCTCAAAGTCAACATAACAGCTGTTCCACACACACACACACACACACACACACACACACACACACACACACACACACACACACACACACACACACACACACACACACACACACACACACACACACACACACACACACACACACACACACACACACACACACACACACACACACACACACACAAACACACACAGAGAGAGAGAGAGAGAGGCGGAGTTTACATAGTCACTCCCTCAAGTTCCCTCAAGCTGCTGAGAAAGAGAGAGCGAGAGAGAGAGGTCAGAGTCATTGAGAAGGAACACAGTAGGACTTGCACATCAGACACAGTGAGTCTTTATAATGATGTATTAATTTATGTATGTATGTATGTGTGTGTGTGTGTGTGTGTGTGTGTGTGTGTGTGTGTGTGTGTGTGTGTGTGTGTGTGTGTGTGTGTGTGTGTGTGTGTGTGTGTGTGTGTGTGTGTGTGTGTGTGTGTGTGTGTGTCTGTGTCTGTGTGTGTGTGTGTGTGTGTGTGTGTGTATGTATGTATGTACCATTCATCCATGGTTTTTCATCCAGTACATTTGCTTGACTAGCCTACTGTACTTAAGTAAATGTTTTGAGTATCTGTACTTTACATGGGTAATTGCACTTTGGGATTTTCACTCCACTAAATTTGGAAGACAAATATTGCAATTTTGATGTCCAAATTAAGCCCAATTTCAAATTTAGTGAAAATAGCAGATCTACCATGTTTAAATGAACACTGGCATTTATCAGACACTCTTATCCAGAGTGACTTACAACAAGCAAAGTAAAGTACAGTACATAGAATGCATAGAGACAGTGTAGTGTCTCAGTAAACTAGGATCACAGGTAAACCAGAACCTATCATCTAAACAATATACTATCAAAATAATAATCTGTACATTGAAACTAAAGGATTTCCACCACTGCCATAAACATATAGGATACAAGTTAAACAATGAACCTAGCATCTGTCCGAATAACATGCTATCTAAATAACATTTTACATTGTGGTCCAGAGAAAAACGAATGAGAACAAATGACCAGGGTCAGTCTGCATGGTCGTCATAAACTAAGTCACGCGTCACGGCCTGAGGTTGAGTCTGAAGAGGTTAATCTTCAGATTATTATAAATGTACATTGGGGGGGTCCCAGTAAGTAAGTAAATGTTATTTATATAGCACTTATCACAGAGAGGACTCACAAAGTGACTGAAAAGGTACAGCAAATAACGACACAAACGTGGAAATACAATCATGTAACATCTGCAAAAGCTTGTTCAAATAATAGCGTTTTAAGCTTGTTCTTAAAAATGTCAACAGAGGCTGTATTGTTTAGTTTAGTCAGTGATTGTCAATGTTTAATTTCAAGGACCCCCAATTTGATACATTAGACCAGTGGTTTGCAGACTTTTTAGCTCAAGATCCAAAAGTTTGCCCGGGATCCAAACTAAGTGAAAATAGATAATATCTACAAGCTCACAACGCGTCGCTTCACTACTTCTTAAATATTTGTTTTCTAATTTAGGGAATTTCTTGTATCATATTTTATTTTATTCATGAAATTATTTAAGAAAAATATTTGAAATAGTTTTTCAAATGGAAATCTTTAGAACATATTTGAAAATAATAATAATTAATGACAAAATTTAGGAAACTAAAGGGATATTCACTCGCGACCCACAGAAATGGATCTGCGACCCACGAATGGCTCCCGACCCACTGTTTGGGAACCAGTGGAACCATTTGATACAGTTTTAGTTTTTTTTGCCCTACACTGTAAAACCCTCAGTGTAGTACAGACCTGTAAGGGTTAATTTTGGTCCCCCTGGGGGGCTAAACTTTCGAGAAGCAGTGATTTATATCAGTGTAATTACAGTGTGTTCTGTACGGCTGTGTGATTAATGACAGCTGTGCACTCTCTGTGGTACTTTGGACTGTGTCATGGACTACTGGATGTACGCTGTTAACATAATAACAGGCCTGTTTAGATAGCTGTTGGACATGTTTGGCCATTCATGCATTTATAATAGCTCTTTTATCCAGAGTGCTTTACTGTGTATTTCACGCACATGCACACACACACGCACGCACGCACGCACGCACGCACGCACGCACGCACGCACGCACGCACGCACGCACGCACGCACACACACACACACACACACACACACACACACACACACACACACACACACACACACTGACGGCGGAGGAAACCATGCAGGGTAAATCAACACGCTCATCTGGGGCATTTAGGGGTTAAGTGCTGCTCAAGGACACTTATTAAACACTATGGATGGACAGGAGTGAAAGTGGTTTTGGGAAGTTTGCTCAGTAGTGCCCCCTCAACACGTGAGTCCAATTTGGATCCGGCTGGATGTTGCGTTCATTATATAATTATGGCATTCTTTTAGAAGAGAATTACAGGCAAACGGTGTGGAGTAGGAACACCCTTTCTGACAGTAAATGGCACATGAATCACAAGACCTGTAGTGTCTAATTTGGTGGAGGATTCACTGTTTGTTCGGCAACCAACAGTGATATTCGTCTGACAAATCTGACTGATACATCTTGATCACAATATAGTTGATATATTGCACTTTTACCTTAGCGCTAGGTATATTCTTACTGTACTTGCTTGTTTTAGAAGAGAATGCACTTGACTTCTGGTGATTAGTAGTTTCCTTCCTACCTATGTTGATTGCACTTATTGTAAGTCGCTTTGGATAAAAGCGTCTGCTAAATGACTGTAATGTAATGTAATCACATGATAGTAGTAGAAAACATCGTGTTTTGAAGAAAACACAAAATGGCGGAAAATATATGGAAAGTTGCGTCATGATAGGTAGGTAGGTAGGTAGGTAGGTAGGTAGGTAGGTACTTTATTCATCCCGAGGGGAAATTAAGGTGTTACAGCAACTCTCATAGAGAAACATTATAATAATAAAAACATCTAAAAAAGGCATCTAAGCATAGTCAACCTAAACATTGACAGACCAAACACTACTAAAGAGTCCGATGGCTTGCATCCCACGTCCCCCATCCTAAACAGCCTGATCAGCCCGATCAAGCCAACCAGATGAGGAGTTGTACAGTCTTATTGCTGCAGGCAGAAAAGATCTCCTATAGCGCTCCTTCTTGCAACTTGGGTGTAACAGTCTGTTGCTAAAGGAGCTTTTCTGCCCTGCCACAGAAAAGCTCCTTTAGCAACAGACTGTTACACCCAAGTTGCAATACCCAAGTTGCAAGATCCAAGCAATCATCCTTTGTATTTGCCACTGGGGGCACAACCTCCTTTGCTTAGTAGTAGCAGGAACTTGGTTTGGCTCCTCCCCTTTCTTAGTCCACTTCCTCACAGGTGCTTCTCTGTATATTCCTACTAACAACAACACTACATGTTTATGGCAGTGGTGCTGACAGATTCTGCTGTTAGTGGAATCTGTCTTGAGAGATTTTGATCCAAGTAATCCATGGAGAAAATATTTGGATTGTACAACCTACGGTTCAAGAGCTATAGGCCAAAACGTGTAGCGGCCTGTTATAGAGCCAACCTGGGCAAAAACATAATCTCCTGGCCAAGATATTAAGAATAGAGGGAGGAAGCAATATCAAATATAAACAGTGTAACAATAAAAAACGTCTACCTCAGTCTCTTGTGCAACTAAAGACATGACAATAGCAGCAGATATCAAAAGTGTATGGAATATGTGTGAATGGATTAATATTCATATGCATAAAGTAAGCAGCCTAAGGGTCGTTAGAGGATAGCATTTGCTACCCAAAGGTACCTGGTGCAATTCCCCGGTCAAGCAGGGAAAATATTTAGGTGGGGGAGTGAATGGTCTACCGCTTACCCCTCCCCCAGAACCGCTGAAGTGCTCTAGAGCAAGGCACTGAACCCCCGACTGCTCCAGTAGAGCTGCTCAGTGGCCAGCAGCATCAGACTGTGGTTGTACTGGTCAGCTCCCAGTACAACAGTATCAGACTGTGGTTATAGCTCCCAGTACAACAGTATCAGACTGTGGTTGTACTGGTCATCTCCCAGTACAACAGTATCATACTGTGGTCGTACTGGTCATGACCAGTACAACAGTATCAGACTGTGGTTGTACTGGTCAGCTCCCAGTACAACAGTGTCAGACTGTGGTTGTACTGGTCAGCTCCCAGTACAACAGTATCAGACTGTGGTTGTACTGGTCAGCTACCAGTGACTGTGGAATGTGTTTGTCTGTAAACAAAAT
>NC_137612.1:58559048-58566548 GCF_963280865.1 Gymnoscopelus braueri
TTTTGCTGTAACCATTACTTTTGGCTATTCAAAAATAGCAGATATACAAGCTCATAGTGCGGCACTTTACAAGCTCATAGCGCGGCACTCTATGAATATAGAATAGAATTTGAATATATAAAGTGAACATTTGTAACTCAAATCTTTGCTTCAGGGGATTCTACAATGTCTTCTAAATCCTAACAGTTTTTTGAAAAAACGTATGTTGCTATATGGTTCTCAAACTTTGTCATGTCAAGGGCCCCCAAAATGATATGTATTTGGCCGCGGACCCCCATCTCAAATTATGTTGTTCCAGGGACCCCAGAAGCAAAGATTTGAGTTAAACATTTAAAAAATATATAAAGATAAAGATTTGCACACATGTTCAAGATTTAAAAAAAATAGCAGATCTACAAGCTCATAAGCTTGTAGATCTGCTATACTATAATATATAGTATAAAATAATGGTTTAAGTGATTACACAGATGTGTTCCCGGTCTTATTAATGGGTTAAGCACATACAAATGAGACATATTTTTTTGTACATAATTATGTATTGATAAATACATATTTATCAATCTATCAGTTTGTTTTTGATCAGTACGTTTTATCGTGATGCGTGATTAGGGATGGCGTTGTTAGACCACCACGGTGCATGTGTATGTGCAAGTTGAACCCTGTCTCCCTACATCCCTGTAATGTCATTATATGTACACTGTGTGTTTTAGTATTTAGAGTATTTGTACTGTGTATTTTAGTATTTAGAGTATTTGTACTGTGTATTTGCAGTGAAGTATGAGACCACAAATTTTGTGGAGGAGGAACTCAGTAACATAACCATGCCAGAGATGAAAGGAAACGAGGGACGATTCGAGTACACCATCACTGAGTAAATATATACATTATGTTTATCCTATTGACATAATACACCATCACCATCACATTATGTACATAATATATTTATAATGACCGAATATTAACCTAAATATTACCCCACTCTCCTCTCCTCTCCTCTCCTCTCCTCTCCTCTCCTCTCCTCTCCTCTCCTCTCCTCTCCTCTCATTTCCTCTCCTCTCTTCACATCCTCTCCTCTCCTCTCCTCTCCTCCTCAGTGTAAAGATAACAGAGCTCAACATGCCTCATGCAGACCTTAGCTTCCAGTCAGATGTTGGTTTGACGTTTGACGTCCAGAACACCTCCATCACTCTGAGCTTCCACCGACGGATCCTCTACTGGTTCTTGTTCGTACATCATTTAATTATTACAGATTATTATTTTCAATGAATATAATAATATAAGACTAGACAGTATTGTTTCAGGGTGCAAAACATAGTCTCCCCATGCCTACGGCCTGGCGGGGAAAAACATGTATTTTATTGTTTTGTTGTGTAAACACAGGGCAAAGTTACATAGTATGCCTTTAATAACAATAGTATAGTGTTTAACAGTGGTGTAAAGTAACTAAGTACATGTACTCATGTACTGTACTTAAGTACACTTTTGAGGATGTTTTACTTTACTGGAGTATTTCCCATTCTCAGTACTTAAACCTCTACTCCACAACATTTTAATACATTTGCTATTTTCAAACATTTTAGTACTTTTACTTTTTTGATGCCAGTACTTTTGTACCTTTACTGAAGTGAATTTTGAATTCTGGACTTATAGAGTATTTCTATATTGCAATATTGGTACTTTTACTCAAGCAAAGAATTTGAGTACTTTTTCCACCACTGGAGTTTAATAATGGTAGTATTGTGTTTAACAACAGTGTTATTGTACAACAGTTATGACACAGGGTACATCAACGCGTCGGCCGAAGGCGTGAACATCAACACGGCTCTGAAGATGCAGAGGGACGAAGTGGGACGACTGAAGATCAGCAACGTGACGTGTGACGCCAGCATCGTCAAGATGAAGGCCAGGTTCAGTGGAACTCTGGGGTAAGGCCAGTGTATAGGCCTCTCGCTATTATAGCCACCCGATTGCAGTTATTTGAGACAATCGTCATAATCGTTTCTAGTCATCTATATAAATGTGTCTGCTGAAAAGTGTTCATAATATATATATATACATATATATATATATATATATATATATATATATATATATATATATATATATATATATATATATATATATATATATATATATATTATTATTATTATTATTTTTTTTTTTAAGCAATGTGACGCATTGTGAGCTTGTAGATCAGCTATTTACACTAACAAAACCCCCCCCAAAAACATCTGATATTTATTTGTATTTATTATGTTCCAATGGTCAATGCCAAAAACACAAGTCAATTGTTAAACACAATTATTTGCATGACAACGAATAGTCAAGTAAAATGTCATGATCAGGGGTCAGGGGTTCCCCCCAGGGCCAAAGATTTGTTTTATGTTTTTATCCCTATCCTAGCGGATCACTTTTGTATTTTTGGCAGTTCAAATCCAAAAAGCAGCATTGGGATCACTTTGATATCCGATCTGTAGTCATAGCATTATCTCAGCCAACATTATGCCCATAAGAAAAATACATTTGATTAACGAAATAATCCAAATCTGACCCACTCGCATAATGGATTAAAAGTTTTGAACTCCTGGGCCAAGGGGATCAATATAGTTGATTAGATTTGATCTGTTCTCTTACCAAGGAGACCAGATGATGTCAAATGAGAGATTATTGTTTAATTCCCGGGAAGGTGTATGACTTGTTTTATTTTGTAGGAGGGTGTATGACTTCCTGTTTTAAGTTGTAGGAGGATGTATGACTTGCTGTAGTTTTATTTTGTAGGAGGGTGTATGACTTGCTGTCGTTTTATTTTGTAGGAGGGTGTATGACTTCCTGGCAACCTTCCTGACCACAGCAATGCGCTTCCTGCTCAACCAACAGGTAAAACCAGACATCATTTAAGAAAGTTCACCCAGAAAAAAAAATCTTATAAATGACTCACCCCATGAAGCCTTGAATACATGGAGATGTTTTCCCGAGCTAATAATATAGCCAATAAATAATAGGATACCAATCTTAACAAGAGCAAAACCATATTCAAAACATTCTCTTTGAACCTGGGTCATCAGTAGGCTCATCAGTGATTACACTATGAGAGTTGTTTTGTGAGAGTTTAGTTTATATTATTCTTTTATATAGTTCTGCATTGGTCTCCTACCACCTCTTATAAGCCTATATTGGATTATTGGCTGAGGAATACGACAAAATCTAAATCTCCATGAATTCAAGGCTTTGTGGGGTAATTGATAGAATATGTATATATATATATATATATATATATATATATATATATATATATATATATATATATATATATATATATATATATATATATGTATGTATATATATATATATGTATGTATATATATATATATATGTATATATATATATATATATATATATATATATATATATATATATATATATATATATATATATATATATATATATATATATATATATATATGTACATATATATATGTATATATATATATATGTATATAAGGACACTCAAGGACACTCAAGGACACTACGACGTTAAAGGAGAATTTGGGACCACGTTTTTCCTACCTCAATATGATGTTATTATGTCCTAGGACGAGTGCTAAAATGTCATAACTTCATCCCGAGTCCACCACAGCTAAAAACCAGAGTGGATGAGATTTTATACATATTTTTGTGTTCATATCTGACTTTCACAATGACAGAAACCTTGCCACAGTGTTTTTTTGTCCCAAATGGGCCAATGAGAGAACGCATTAGAATGACAGATCATAGGTTTCACTCTCCCCACCTACGAGATAAAACAGTTGCAGAATGATGTACTATCTGCCAACTAAGATCTTCTCGTATGGGGGTCATCTTTTAAAATGAGCTGTCAGGGGCTTCATTTGTAGCAATTTGGGGGTTCTTGACTTGACATGAGAATGTTTGAGAGACCCTGTTCTCCTATCCAACAAGCATTTAGCGTCCTGCTGTTGTGTTTTGATAGCACTAGGATGTTATCATTACTGCCAGACGAGCATGACATGACACTAACCTCTGTCTGTCTGTCTGTCTGTCTGTCTGTCTGTCTGTCTGTCTGTCTGTCTATCTGTGTAGATCTGTCCAGCGCTCAACCATGCCGCTATGGTTCACATTAACACCATGTTGGAAACCATTCCAGGTACGTTCATCTAATCCAACAACAACCTTACACACGGCTAACCCTAACCTTAAACACAAGTACCCCTAACCACTAAACCATTCATCTAATCCAACAGCAACCTTAAACACTAAACTATTCCAGGTAAGGACAGGTCAGTTGACATGATGAGATCCTGTGAGGATCGAAAGGTTGTCAACTCAAGTGATCCTTTGCCTTGCAGCCGGTGTGCAGGCTCAACCTTTTTAAATTTATAAAACAAGACTCCAGTTTCATGTAAGAAAGTAAAGGATTTGCATTTTTAGGTGTGACTTTTTTTCTCAGAGCAGCTTATGGGATGATACAGAACTGGAGCCCTTTTGTTCAGAATGGTTTTAAATTTGATGTCATTTGAATTATGAATTAACCATGAATTAACTGATGCAGAGACAATGCAGGAATGTTTTATTCAATATAATTGTAATTTACTGATGCAGAGACGGTACATGGATGCACTGTCTCTGCACAAACAGTCCACAAGAGGGTGCAATCGTCCTTCTCAACAATAAACCATAGCATCATCATGTACATCAGTGTTCTCAACATGTGGGTCGAGACCCCCAGAAGGGTCCCCATATGATTTTGGGGGGTCCCCAGATGACAGTGAAGTGACAATTTAAGGACTTTTAAGTCCTTTTTAATGCCTAAAAAATAAGAAAGAAAGAAAAGAAAAAGACCATTAGCCTACTCACTGCATCAAACGTAAACAACAAACTACTTTAAAAACTAGTCAAACATTGGCAAAATTGTCAAATAATATAAGAAAAAGGCAAACATTTTGAAAATAGCTGATCTACAAGCTCACAACGGCTCGCATTGCGAGGCATTGAGAGCTTGTAGATCTGCTATTTTCACAATATTTATCTGCGGAGCTTAGTCAAACAAAATGTATTGCCTCAACTCCTACATTCAAAGTGCTTATCAGGGTGTCGGGGGGTCCCCGGTCCTCAGATTTATTACAAGGGGAGTTTTATTTGTTTACATTAACCATCCCTATTCTGAGGGGAACCTTAACCGAAAATAGTTGATCTACAAGATCACAGTGCGTGGTGAGCTTTATGTAGATTGGTTATTTTATCTATCTAAGTTTAATCTGCAACACAATGTTATACAATATGTAGTGGGGGTCCCTGCTTCATCTCTCTCTCAGCTTAGGGGTCCTTGGCCTGAAAACCGTCCCTGACACCCGTTAAACCATAACTCACTAACTAACATGCTTTTTAAAAGTTAACATGGCCGTGAAGTCACAAAAAAAGAGTAGTGTCATGATAGTGAGAAGCCATGAGGACACAAAAAATTGGCCTTCCCAGCTTTTCACTTATGTGACAGTCGTCTTTCTGTGCGCCAGGAAATCAAGTACCTTGGCTCCATTTTCACTGATAATCTCCATGATGATAGAGATATCTCTAGACAGGGCAGCACTCTTTATGCAGGCTAATACGCTGTTTCGCAGGTTAAGTATGTGTTGAAGTCTTGTAAAGTGTGCACTACAATGATGCCCTGAGGATTCTACTTAAGGTCCCTAGACGGCATAATGCCAGTCACTTGTTTGTAACGTGTGGAATCCACACATGAGACTGAATCAAATCCCAATATCAATAATAAACAACATGGATCCTCAAATGTTATGTTTTATACACAAACAAATTACCATTATGACGTCTGTCTGTCTGTCTGTCTGTCTGTCTGTCTGTCTGTCCGCAGTAAGGACGGAGGTAGATAACTACATCGGTATCGACTACGCTCTGCTCCGTGACCCCACGGTGACCTCTAGGAGTCTGGACATGGACTTCAAGGTGAATGGCCGTCTATTCTGTTTTATTCTGTTACTCTTTAACGGTAATTCATTCATTAGTGTTACATAATATGCATATAGGCACCATTAAAGTGGCACATATCCTACCAAACAGTGGATTAAAACACTGGCGTACGTGCAGGTCAACAAATTGTGACAACACAATTCTTTAGCCTTGTTCATTGTTGGTTAAAATATGATGGTATGAACGGAATATATTCAATATGAGTACAGAAATGATAATTGCTAGTAAATAAGATCATACTGGATCTATCGGAATTACTGGATTGACGATTCCTCCTGTAAGGGTCCATTTGGAACCCCCTCAAGCAACCCAGAGGGTCCCTGAGCCTCAGTTTGAGAACCACTACAATGATTGAATTTGTGCTCATAAAATTTTTTGAATGAAGGCCAAAACCGGGAATTAATTTTAGATTTTAATCACTTAAACCATTGATACTTTGGCTATTCAAAAATAGCAGATATACAAGTTCATAGCGCGTCACTTCATGCCACACTGAGCTTGTAGTTCTGATTTTTTTTTTGAAAATTGGCGCAAATCTTTCAATATATATATATATATATATATATATATATATATATATATATATATATATATATATTTTTTTTTTAGCAAACATTTTTTACTCAAATCTTTGCTTCTGGGGGTCCCTGGAGCAAAATATTTTGAGATGGGGGTCGGCGGCCAAATGCATATAATTGTGGGGGTCCGCCTTGACATGAAAACGTTTGAGAACCACTGATATAGCAACATATGTTTTTTCCGAGGTTCTGATTTAGAAGACATTTGCAGAATTGGACTCAGGCCCACCCCCCCCCCAAAAAAATACACAACCGGAAACTACCAATATTTACAAGCTATTTTACAGAAAAAACAAGCCCAAAGTTGCTTTTAATAAGCAGACTTGGCAACACTGCTTCTTCTGTGTTTGTGTGCGTGCGTGCATGCGTGTGCGTGCGTGCTTGTGTGTGTGCGTGCGTGCGTGTATGTGCGTGTATGTGTGTGCATGCGTGCGTGCGTTGTAGGGTATGTTTTTCGAGCTGTCTGAACAGCAGGCCCCTCTGGTGAATACTGCGGTGGACCCGGTCATCACAGAGTTCGACAGGATGGTCTACCTGGCTCTGAGCGAGTACTTCTTCGACAGCGGATTCTACTCGTACTACCAGGCCGGGCTCTTCCAGCTAAACATCGCCAACGAGAAGGTGACCACACACATACACACACACACACACACGCACACACACACACGCGCACACACACACACATGCACGCACACGCACACACACACACACACACACACACACACACACACACACACACACACACACACACACACACACACACACACACATGGCCTTCTGAAGCTGCCTACACATGGTCCATTTGAATCCATCCGAAGCAAGGGTCATCACCATGCTGGCTTGTGGTGGTAAATTTGGTCAAAATTCAATTTTTGCCACAGACATACAAAATGAGCGGACAATAATATTACCAGAAACACAT
>NC_137612.1:58571548-58581548 GCF_963280865.1 Gymnoscopelus braueri
GACCCGTAACCCGCGGGTCAACCCGCGGCGCGGGTCGACCCGCGGCGCGGGTGGTCGAGTCAGGATTTCAGAGGCAATTATGCGAGCTGCGGGTGAGCGGGTCAGCCTCTCTCACACGCAAAAAGAAATCACATGCTCTTGTTTTGTCTTTATTCCTAATAAGAATAAGAATAATAACAATAAAACAGTTTGAATACACTTGGGGTGTATACTTGAAGATTATTTTCTAACCTTGATTTTACAGAATTATAGGTACGACCCACGTACCCACTCAGAATAATAGCAATACACTTGGGGTGTATACTTGAAGATTATTTTCTAACCTTGATTTTACAGCGGGGCGGGTTGAGCCATAGATTTATATATGGGTTCGTGGGGCGGGTTGAGGCGGGTTGTGTTCCGGGGCGGGGCGGGGCGGGCGGGTCATGAACAAACCCGACCCGCACATCACTAGTAAGAACACTGTCACTACTCTGATCCTCTAATGTCATTCAATGTCATTTTGACTATGCTTGCACCTCTTGGTTGTCTAACACCTCAATGTCACTTAAAAACTAAGCTTCAGCGAGTCCTTCCAAAACAAACTGATATGACTTACTCGGTCTGTGTGTGTGTGTGTGTGTGTGTGTGTGTGTGTGTGTGTGTGTGTGTGTGTGTGTGTGTGTGTGTGTGTGTGTGTGTGTGTGTGTGTGTGTGTGTGTAGATTGGACTAAGAGAGGAGTTCAGATTCCTCTTGCTGATGGCATGGATTTCATAGAGGAGGTGGTTGAATACCATAATGTAAGTATTAGTACACCATAGCACTTCACAGTACACCATACCATATAATGCTAGCAGTGTACAATATACCATGAAGTAAAATAGAACAGTGGTTCTCAACCTGTGGGTCTGGACCCCCAGGGGGTCCCCACATTTGGGGAGGTGGGGGGGAAAGTGACAATTTAATACCTAAAAAAAGAAAGACAAATAAATGAAATAAAAAAGACCATTACCGCATCAAAAGTCCTCAACAAACTACACTATGAAAACTGGTAAAAAAAAAAAAATTGGCCAATTTGTCAAATAATATAAGAAAGAGGTGAAATTTTGAAAATAACTGATCTACAATTTTTAGATCAGCTATTTTCACAATATGTATCTGTGGAACTATAAGTCAAACTAAATGTCAAACCTACAACTACAATTCCAAGGTCCCCAGTTCAAATGTGATCATTATGGGGGGTCCCCGCCTGAAAATGTTGAGAACCACTGTAATAGAAGTATCGACTAATAGTATGACATCCTCTCCTCTCCTCAGGGTTACATAGTGATCGGAGCGAACCTTCACTTCACTACTGGTCTAAGAGACATGATCCAGAGGAAGATAGACACCGACAACACCGTCTAAACACAATCTACACGTCTAATACACAACACTGTCTAAATACTACACAACATGTACACAACATGATCCAGAGGAAGATACAAGACACTGAAAACACTATCTAAACACAACAACTACACAACACAACACAACACAACAAAACTACAACACAACACCAACAACAATCACATTACCACAACAGCAATTGAGCACCAAAGTCTGACGTAATTTACGCATCCTACCTAGGTCGCGTTGTTTGCCCCCCATTCTGAATTCCCATAGACGTGTTTAATATCGCGTCAAATAAGAACTGTGTTCCAAAAATAAACAAATGATCCTGGCAGTTTGACTCTTATGGATATGAACCATCAACTGACGGTGAGAAAACGCTAATGTTACTTCCGCCGAATTAGTTACATTTTCGCCAGAAACCGACTGTATCAAATATGAGTGACTGACTATCATTAACGATACAGAGCCACCTCCCGGACAATATCGCAGAGACAGTTTGTTTATTTTTGGACCACAATTCTTATATGAGACGATTCTAAGATGACACAATGTTATTCTCCATAGAGAAATTACTTCCGCGACCCAGGGGATGAACGAGTGACGTCAGGACTGTACTCTATAGTGTCGCGAGCCAGACTGTTGCCTCCCACAATTTTCAAATGCTTCAGCCATACAGTCTGGAGCAACGGAAGCTCTGAAAATGATCGAGCGATAAAGCGGATGTGAAGCCTCCTCCCTGCTTCCGTTTCGTCTTTACAGTTGCACAATTTATCCGAATATAAATCTAAATCATCGAAGCATGTATAGCTTGCTGCTTAGCAGAAATGGAAATTTAAAAAATCAATGTAAAGATATTTCTAAAGATATTTTTCCATGAACGGAAATGACGAACAGACACGGATTTCGGGAGGTGTAAGTTCCAGACTATATAGCATTTGGAGATTGTGGAATAGTTCTCTGGCTACGCGAGACTACAACAGCAATAACAACAACAACAATCACTGCTGTTTTAATGACAACTGGTCCATATTATAAAACATGTTCCTCCAGGACACTGGTAGTTTTACTGTGATTATTATACATACTGCTGTTACGTCTTCTTTTACATTGTCATTATATTACTTACCGTAACCGTGTACTTAGTACAGGTATGTCATGTACTGTATACCGTGCAAACCGTGGACCATCTGTCTAAAGTGCAGTCAAAGAAACATATATAGGGTTGGGTATCGAAATTAAGTTCCACATTTCTGGGTCCATTGGTTGAGCGAGCTCCATCAGGGCTCTATGCTAGTGTCTTTTCTGTTTTCAGTTATTGTGGGGAAAATGTAAGCTAAAAATACCCGATCGACAAGGTCACAACACGGCGCAACGTGTCGCATTTTGCGAAAGCTTTCCCCACAATACGGATGCTGGGGTTTAAAGGGATAGTTCACCCCCAAAATGACATTGTTTCTATCTATTAGTCACCCCATGGAGACTTGAATTCAAGGATATGTTTTTGTTTTTATCGCATTCCTAAGCCAATAATTTGATGAGAGGCAGCGGTTCCGGTAGGAGACACAAAGAGTCTCCCTTGTGTCTCTTACCGGAACAGCTGACTACCGGTCCGCTGGTCATCAAATTATTGGCTTAGGAATGCTACCAAAGCAAAAATATATACATGAATTCAAGTCTCTATGGGGTGAAAAATCGATTAAAAAAAAGAAGTAATTTTGGGGGTGAACTATCCCTTAAAGTGGTTAACTGCTACTACTTTCATTTGTGTTGTCATAGAATATACATAGGTTACTATTCATTACATTTATTAAAGTTGACACTTATTGAAGTAACGTTAGTTTACAGGGATTATTATGTTTGGTTAAGTTAAACAGCAGTATTATATTCAGGATACAAAGATTCAGCATCGGATCTCTCAGATACTACTAATGTACACAGTCTGTGCTACACGCGGTGGTTCCCAAACCTTTTAGCTCAAGACCCAAAAGAAAAATTTGACATTTGCCCGGGACCCAAACTAGTGAAATTTTCACTACTTTTCACTACTTCTTAAATGCTTTATTTTTATTTTTATGGAAATGTATTTGATTTTTTGATTTAATTTATGAAATACTTTTGAAAAATGTTGGAATTGTTTTTAATTGATGACATGTTTTTGTTTAAACCTTTCTCAAGTATTTTGAAATATATATTTCATTTTCTTTAATGTTGGAAAGGAAAAAAAGGGGATTTTTACTCGTGACCCATACAAATTGGTCCCAACCCACTGTTTGGGAAACAGTGTGCTATAGTACTTCAGTTCACACTTACACGATTGGAAATATTTTTGTCATCTTAACATTTGACCAATTGTTTTTAACCATTATGGCGGATGAACCGGAATCGACAATGAGAATAGGAATCAGAATCAGAATCAATAAAAACCTAACGATATCCATCCCTACACATGTAATATACTGAAACCATGGCAACATGCCACAACTTTTTTCATCCAACCATAGTGACTTGACACTTTAATGCATTGTAACCATAGTAACGTAAAACTTGTTTATTTTCAACGCATTGTAACCATAGTAAAATGACACCCGTTTAGTTCTAATGTACTGTAACCATAGTTACACCTGTGTAATGTATTGTAACCATAGCGATCAAAGATGTACTGTAGAAGTATAGCCATTGTATTTTGGATTTGTTTTATTTAAAGTGCAACATTACTATGCCAATTTGCCCTGTAAAGGTTAAAGGGTAAAAACATGTCAGGGTGACCGTGGTTCACTGTGATGTAAGCAACACAGCTGCATTTGCTGCTAAGTAGTAGGCTAACTGTGCTAGGACTGTATGACCTGAGCTAGTCTGGCCAACTGTGCTAGTACTGTGTGACCTGGGCTATAGGCTAGCTGCTAACAGTGACCTAAGCTAGGCTAGCTGCTATAACAGTGACCTGAGCTAGGCTAGCTGCTGCTAGCTGCTATTACAGTGGCCTGGGCTAGGCTAGCTGCCATAACAGTGACCTGGGCTAGGCTAGCTGCTATAACGGTGACCTGAGCTAAGCTAGCTGCTATAACAGTCACCTGAGCTAGGCTAGCCGCTATAACAGTCACCTGAGCTAGGCTAGCCGCTATAACAGTCTCCTGAGCTAGGCTAGCTGCTATAACAGTGAGCTGAGCTAGGCTAGCTGCTATAACAGTCACCTGAGCTAGGCTAGCTGCTACAACAGTCACCTGAGCTAGGCTAGCTGCTATAACAGTCTCCTGAGCTAGGCTAGCTGCTATAACAGTGACCTGAGCTAGGCTAGCTGCTATAGCAGTCACCTGAGCTAGGCTAGCTGCTACAACAGTCACCTGAGCTAGGCTAGCTGCTATAACAGTCACCTAAGCTAGGCTAGCTGTTATAACAGTGACCTGAGCTAGGCTAACTTATATAGCACTGTATAACTACCTAGGTTGTTTGTCTGTTGTGAGGTTGTAGAATCACTGACTGAATAAAGAAAACTTGTTGAAAAAAACTCCACAGCAGGGCATTCTTCCTCCCTTTCGTGAACGGCGAGGGGCCACTGTCATCTACTGTATATAAGCCCATATTTTTAATACCAAAAACAATACCTAAAAAGACAATTACTGCAACAACTATACTATAAAAACTGGTCAAACATTGTCCAAATTGTCAAATAATATGAGAAAGAGGCAAACATTTTGAAAATAGCCAATCTACACAACACCTCTTAAAGCGAGGCATTGTGGGCTTGTAGATCTGCTATTTTGACAATATTTATATGTGGGAACTAAATTAAACTAAATGTAATGCCTCAACTTCTTCAAGTGCTTGTCAGGGTGAGGGTTATTTTGGGGGGTCCCCAGTTCAAATATGATTATTTTGGGGGGTCACGGCCTGAGCAGGTAGAGAACCACTGCGTTCTTGTAGTGTGTTAATGTATCCATTTGTAACTGAGAGTATACAAATGGAACCAAGTGGGCCTTTATGGGCCCATTTGTACACTCTCAGAGTGGAATTAACACTGAGAGTGTGTACTAATGTCTACTACAGGTGCGTGGGCATCCTTCCTCAGTCTAGTCTCAGAGACACTCAGCTGAACGCGTTGCCACCGTCGGGTGCCATCTTTCCCACAATTTTCCACGTGTCTGTCTTGTCGTTGTACTGCCGAATGGGACGGGGAAACCTACACAATGAGAGACCAACAACCATGGGAGGAATGTCTGGTGTGAACAGCTTACCACTTTTTTCTCAGACTTTCATGGAGCGTCAGTGTCTTTCTTACCTGCCCAAAATAATCCCCCTTAGTGCCTATGTCAGGGGTTCTGGGACCCCTTGGGGGTCCTCATAGTTACTACAAGGGGGCCGCCAAATCATTGTGTGATAGGAACTCTTTTTTTTTTTACCACTTGAATAGCATCCCTATTCTGAGGGGAACATTAGCCGAAAATAGCAGATCTGCAAGCTCACAACGCATCACGCTGCGACGCATTGTGAGCTTACAGATCGGCTATTCTCGGTAAGATGTTCGGTGTGTAGAGGGAAAAAAGCAGACCAAGCACTATAGCCACCTACCAATGTTTTATGCAAAGCCACCAATAAAAAATAAAAAAATAAAAATAAAAGAAATGTTTTAAAAAAAAAGGGTTTTATTTTACTTATAGAGTGTGTGTGTGTGTGTGTGTGTGTGTGTGTGTGTGTGTGTGTGTGTGTGTGTGTGTGTGTGTGATTGTGCGTGCGTGCGTGCGCGTGTGTGTGTGAGAGAGATTGGACACAGGTGCAGGGCATGAGTAATCAGTGTGTGTTTGCGTTTGGACACAGGTGGAGGGCATGAGTAATCAAGGGAGAGAGGGCAGTCTAGCATGGAGACAGAGTGAAGGATTAATGTTGATGAAAAGAATGTAACACACGTTGTTTTATAAAGAATCTTTACCAGATTGGTGACAAAGCAATCTGTAGTAGTATCTGTACTGTTACAAGTGTTGGACTGGTTGATGTACAGTGAATTAGACAAGGAGTTACTACGACGTTTACCAGCTTCACTGTGACTGTATGTGTATGCTGTTTGGATGCTAGTTGGCTAAGCTAGCTGGAGAGTGTATCATCATAGTGGGCGGAGGTAGCCTGTTAGCTAAAGCAGTCAACTTCTCAGCTATTAAACCTTCCTGAAGAGGACGTCGCCTGCAGCAAGACATCCCAGATAGCGGGTTGAGCTACCAGACAACTCTCAACCTTCCTCTGGCAATGTGGGATTTGCCCTCATCTCATCTGATAAACTCTGCCCACCTAAAGTCCAGTTTGCTCATGGACCACCTGCATGTGTGGACCACCTGCCTGTGTGGACCACCCGCGCATCAAAGACACTCACACAGAGCCCTAGCACACAACCACTCTCCTGAACTGTAAGTTTGCCCTTTTTGGCTAACAAGAGTGAAGACTTATTTGTTGGACAATAAGGTATCAGGCCTGCTACGGGGGGTTTGAGTACTCATTTTATTTTGGTTTAATTGTGTTTTATATGCCGGCTTATATAGTTGTGTTAAAAGGTTATAAGGTTTTATAATTTTGAATACACATGTGTCTGAAAAGGTATCGTAAAGTGCATTGAAACTGAGTACAACCTACTGTACCAGTGAGAACTTTATTCTATTTCTGTTTCATAATAAGGTGTATTTAAATAGGTTTAAAAAGGTTTAAGCTAAAAGGTTAAACACTTTAAAAAAAATCATGGTTTGATTGATTTATTTATTTAGTAAGACATGAGAACAACAGTACATGGAAGTACAAATTCACAATACAAGGTCTACTAAACTGGAAGACTCATTGCTTGTTTAAGATGAGATCCCCATGCACACAAATCATGATGACATACTGTATATGAGACAGACAGATATACACACTACTATACAGAACGTCATACAATCAGCTTACAGGTTACTGGTATGAAGAGTGACAAATATGTACAAGAGGGGAAAAAACGGGGAGGGTGGGGTGGGGTGGGGGGGGGTAGGTTAAGACTTAGACAGGGGCCATTTTCGAATTGCAGCCTCCTGAAGGTGTATCTTTAGGGCAGTTTTGAAAGTGAGTAGGGTTTTACACTCCTTTACTCCTTTTGGTAGGGCATTCCACATTTTTGTTGAATAGCATGAGAACGAGGTCCTTCCCTTTGCTGAGCCAAATCTGGGTTGAACATGATTCGTGGAGCTGCCTCTGGTGTTATGATCGTGGACTTCATTAACGTTTTGGAAATATTTTGACAAATACAGGGGGATACCAATGTTGTGGTGTATCTTGAAGACCAGACCCATTGTAAGTTGCTGTACTCTGTCCTCAACCCTAAGCCATCCAATCCTAGCAAAATGAGCAGGGGTTAGATGGGTTTTGTGATTGAGGCCAAGAAGTAGCCTTACTAGTTTGTTTTGGGATGTTTGGAGCCTTGTTTTTAAGGACTTGGTGGTTGTGATATCATGAGGAGCATGCATAATCGTAATAACCTTGTATGAGGGCCCCTGCAAGAATCTTCAGAGTATTCTTATCTTACTGACTAGACGGCCAATCCTATACAAAAAGCATGTTCTTTGGTTGACCTTTTTGATCACTCTTTCGGCCAATTTGGCACCAGAGAGGTTTGCCTCCAAGATGGAACCCAGGTAGGTAATTTCCTCCTTTCTTGTGATAACATCATCACCCGCTTTGATCGTGAACTCTCAGCCTTGCTAAGGTTAGAACTGGACCCAAAGAGGATGGATTCAGTTTTACCCAGGTGTAATGATAGTTTGTTGTCGGAGAGACAGATACGGATCTTGTCGAGTTCAGAGCTGAGAGTTTTCTCAACCTGCAGCATGGTAATAAGTTAACACATTGAGTGGCAGATCACTATGCATCCAAATCATCCTCAGAGTGCCAGCATTTTTTACTGTGTTTTGATAATCTTTGGACAGACGCAGAAGCCACAACGTGCACCCGGATGTAAACAGAAAGTGTCCGGTGGGGGGTGGGAGAGGGTCCCGTCTATCCACTGGAACAACTTTTATTACAGCGATCGGCCATTTTGGAGCTATCGCCCTTTGAAAATGGCTGGTTTTCACCCCAAAAAAAAAAATCTGAGCTAGAAGTGTTTTTCTCCAAATCCTATCATTGGAGCGGACTGAACCCATAAAGTTCCCCCCACAACGGCTGTTTGATGCACACGTGACTTTATTGAAGATGTCAGCAATGCAGCAGTTAATGGAGATAGTATCATTCTGAATAATTTAAAGTTGTTTGGAGTGTGGGTTCAAGTCCCACTTTGTCTTTGCCAATAATTGCTCGTCCGGCGTGTGTGATGTGCTGTGTCTGAGTGGTTAAGGCAATGAGCTTGAGGCACTGGCCACTGGGGTCTCCCTGCGCAAGCTAGAATCCTGCCGACTGTGTATGTATGACATGTATTTATCAGGCCATATTCAATTTAATTCATGCATAATCTTCTTTAAGAATATTTGAAAGTACATGGTGGTGTGACGCAATCTCATTCTCTGATCAATCAGATTATATTCAAGACTGCAGAATGTGTGACCAGAGCATTTTCCAACCATCTTTAATACAAAATGCTCACATGTTTGACAATTGAGAAACCTGTGTGTAAAGGTGGGGCTCGTTTGGGAGGGCTCGTTTGGGATTTGAACCCGGGACATCTCGCACCCTAAGCGAGAATCATCTGTCTGTGGTGCATAATTGACAATGACTGCTAGTCGTTGCTGAGGTTGTGCATGTTCTTCTTCCCGTCCACATTTAAAGGCAAAAGTTATGGACGGGTGTTTCCAAAGACTTAGTGTAGCAACTGGAAACGTTAATTAGCTATATAAAGGTTTTACAAGGTTTGCTGAGAGATGAACATGGCATTTTCATGTACTTATTTGCAGAGACAGCGGAAGGGCTCGTCCGGGATTTGAACCCAGAATCTCTTGCACCTAAAGTGAGAATCATACCCTTAGACCAACGAGCCCTGTCTTAACAGTCATCGTTAGTCTGACAAAGCTGTTTCTCATCATCAAAAATAATACCATACGTTTGTATATTAATTTAACCCATTACGAGCAGTGCGCGTTCTAGTTACACTAAAATAAAGCAATCATGTATTCCCCCTTGAGTCACAGGCTGCTGTGACGCCACGTTAAATAAGAGATTACAGACAAGGCAGTCATAATAATCTGAACGTTTATGGAGTGATCATTGATGAATGAATTATAAATATTAATAGATGGGCTGGTGTGTGTTGGGACGGTTAAATGTCCTATCTCCCGCGGTGGCCCAAATTAATCCACAGCATGAAGAATAACCTGCGCTGGTCAAAGGTTTGGAGGGTCGGGTTCATATCCTCAACCGAGCCCAGGTTGTATAACTCCATATAGATGGGTTTCCGCGCGACGTCATCACAGAGCAGAGTGCGCAATCTGCGCATGCGTGGGGTAGAACGAACCGGAAGCGCCATTCACTCTGTTGTTATTTTCGGGATATAGATAGGCATAATGCTGCTATTATAGGCATAATAGGCATAATGCTGCTATTATATACAAACAGATCCAACTTCCGACAAATCATTTTTATTGAGTAAAGAAGATATTACAAACTGCATAATTTAATCTACTTTCATTA
>NC_137612.1:58584048-58589048 GCF_963280865.1 Gymnoscopelus braueri
GCACTCCGGGCTATCTTGAAAACTTCAGAGATGCTGCAGGGCCCACAGGGCAGAGCGGTAGTCGTGGCCGTACCTGCGGGCGATTGGACTGTAAACAGAGTCCTAACGATTCCTACCAGGTCCTAACACTATCCTAACA
This sequence comes from Gymnoscopelus braueri, assembly GCF_963280865.1. Taxonomy (NCBI): domain Eukaryota; kingdom Metazoa; phylum Chordata; class Actinopteri; order Myctophiformes; family Myctophidae; genus Gymnoscopelus; species Gymnoscopelus braueri. The sequence continues at coordinate 58,584,188 of NC_137612.1, forward strand.
GATCCTAACAGAGGTCCTAACACTCCTAACAGGTCCTAACACTTCCTAACGGCCAATGCTAACAGTCCTAACAGCCAATCCTAACAGTCCTAACATGAGGGGGAAAAGAGCCAATCAGCTCTCAGAAGGGGGAGGTGACTTGCTTTTCCCTAACCAATCACTAGAGATCAATGTACACTGGCGGATCTTTATAAACACTGTAAAGTTTGCGCTATCAGGAGGAGAGTACTGATTTAAATACAGCTTATTAATCAGTAGCGCACACCCACCCTCAGAAGAGTGTATGGTCTGGAGCCAAACATATACTGTACATCAGCTCGCGGATGCAAAAAAAAGTAAGTTTCATTGGTTTGTTGTTACTGAACATGTTAAATGCTGTGCATGTTTCGTTTAAAAAGAACGTGCAGATGTGTAGCATCAATGCACCATTCAGTGTAAGTTCTACATATGTTGTCAGCTAAAGTCCAATAATATTATCATCATCGGAGTTTGGTAGCCTTGGATCAAGAAGACTATCATGGATGTATTTTATCGAGACCGCTTTCGTATCTACGATAGTCTTGGCTGGCACCCCCCAATGCGTCCTGCACTTTTACCAGTAAAGCCCGTACTTCTCCGTACATTTACAAAACATTTTTATAATGTACTTATCCGGTTGCCCCAAATGTTAACTCGCGCTGCGGAGTCTTTGTGTAATGTATTAGTCCATATTTTTCAATAGATATGTGTTTTAATCCCGTTTGTGGCCGAATGCAATTTCCCCCCCTCGTTTACTTCCTGTTTACATAGAGTGTAATTCTGGCTTTTACCTGATGCGCCCCCTCACTACCACCCATTGAGCACGGGAGTGACAGGGAACTTCAGACAGAATTCGACACAGACGGGATTAAAACACTTCTTTATTGAAAAGTACAGACTAATACATTGCACAAAGACTCCGAAGCGCGAGTTAACATTTGGGGCAACTGAATAAGCACCATATATATATACAATTTATTTTACAGTACAGGCTTTACTGGTGAAAGTGCAGGACGCTCTGGGGGTGCAGCATGCCAGCATTAGCTCTGGTTTATAGCGTTAGAAGGAGTCGTCTTTCTAACGCTATGGACCAGAGCTAGTGCAGCATGATATAACTATTAAAAGAAAGATTCACTTGGAACATCATAGATGATAAATTGAAGCAAATTAAGTTTTAAGCTGAAATATGCATGGACCAGTACCTCAGTAACTGTCTGTGCAGTGTGAGCCTGCTTCTGCGTGTTGTGTTGTCTGACATGTTGACAGTGGTGGACAAAGTACTGTTTTCACTTCAGTAAAAGTATCAATACTGCCTCACATTGTGAGCTTGTAGATCGGCTGTGTTTTCAAATAGCCTAAGTCTATATAGGGCTGAAGTGGTTAATTTATGTTTTGTAATAATATTTAAAATCTACAAACTAGTAACTACAGTTGTCCAATAATTGTAGTAAACAAAAAGAGTAAAAGTACTATATCTGCCTCTGAGCTGTAACAGAGTAGAAGTAAAAGTATTGAAAATTGGAAATGCTCCAGTAAAGTAAAAATACCTCAATATTGTACTTAACTATAGTACTTGAATACATGTACTTAGCAGTGGTGGAAAATATCCAAGTACATTTACTCAAGTACTGTACTTAAGTACAATGTTGAGGTATTTGTACTTTACTTGAGTATTTCCAACTTTTACTCCACTACATCTGAGGCATTTTCTTTACTTTTACTCCACTACAATTATTTGAAATCTTTACTAGTTACTTTTTAGATATAGATTACTACAAAACATACATTAACCACTTCAGCCCTATATAGACTTAGGCTATTTGAAAACATAGCCGATCTACAAGCTCACAATGCGACGCAGTATTGATACTTTTACTAGTAAAAACTAAGTACTAAAACATTTGCCCCCACCCCCAGGTTGAGAGAAACAGTTTTGTGTTTTATCCTGATAGTAACAGATCATATTCACTATAGTGTGACTATCAGTATGCAAGCTTTCACCCCTTGATAATCAGACATACAGTAATCAGATAATCAGATCTCCAACAAGAAATATTAAATAATCAGATAGCAAAGAGAACGAAATACTCCTAACAAGAGAAAACAAATAACTTGAATGAAAAAATACACTCTCCTAAAGAGAGTAACAGACAGTTACCCATCTCTACAGGAGAGCACGATGCCTTGAGGTACACACTAAGAGGCACACAGAGCCACTGCTCTGTCTGGCAGCCAGCAGTTGAATGAAAGAGTAATATCGTTTCTCAGGCCTTTATATACACCATGCAGTGAGTGGCTGATTTGTTGCATCGGTGCTGAATCAGTCACTCGCAGTCACTCACTGCACTGGTGTAAGGATGGGAGGGGGAAGGGGGCAGTCTGGAGGTAGGCCTACTGGAGAAAATAAAGGAGATTGAAGTGGATAGCATACATTGTTACTACTGACACCCCATACTGATATTGTATTAATATGCAAGCTCTCACCGCTTTGTCAGAAATGGATTGGATTGAATATCTCACAGACTGCAAATTATAGTGCAAATGAAGTGCTCCTTACTCAATCTGAAGCCACATATCAACACCACTACCCTTTTGCAACAAGTGTTGCATGTCAATTCTATGCTAATGGCATTGACATGTATTAGTGTCATCCTCTGGTACATCTTTTGTTAAGACTCTAAGACTTAGAGTCTTAACAAAATACCCGAAGATTCATGTCTTTTTGTGACACCTAACCTAACTAAAGTCTCACATTTAGGTTTTCAAATTCAAGGCCTGAAAATGTCTTAATGTCTGGGATTGTGGCATTGGAGGAATTAAATGTTTTTTTTACATTTGACCCTTGTATTTGTAGTGACGAAGCATGGCAAGCCAGAGGAGCACTGGAGAGGAATTATGGTGCTGTACGCCAAGGGGGCGTACAAGTTCTCCACGGGCCAGCGTCCGAGGAACAGGCACTGGAAGGCTGTACTTACACGGATAGATGACTGTCCCTTGACCCCAAAGTTTAACCTGCCAATCAGATATGTGGACATCTTTGGGAGAAAAATTGAATGTTCTTGTGGATATCACATGGTAAGCTAAATTGACAGTTCCAGTTGTAGTATAAGTATATCCATAAGTAACTATTCACTTGTAAAATAAACTTTGTAAAAAAGTATACCTATAAGTATAAAAAGTAGAGACAATTATTTTACGTGTGCGCGCATGCATGCGATGTGGGGGGGGGGGGTTGCTACTGTTATATATTGATGTATAGTTTACAGTTTAGGCATTTAGCAGACGCTCTTAATCCAGAGCGATTTACAGTAAGCCAGGATACAAGATGTAATTGATGTAATTGAAAATGTAAAACCTTTTTCCAGACAGGCCAAACGTCCAGCACCGCCAGCCAGCAGCAGGCGTCCACCACCGCCAGCCAGCAGGCGTCCAGCGCCGCCAGCCAGCAGGCGTCCAGCGCCGCCAGCCAGCAGGCGTCCAGCGCCGCCAGCCAGCAGGCGTCCAGCGCCGCCAGCCAGCAGGCGTCCACCACCGCCAGCCAGCAGGCGTCCAGCGCCGCCAGCCAGCAGGCGTCCAGCGCCGCCAGCCAGCAGGCGTCCAGCGCCGCCAGCCAGCAGGCGTCCAGCGCCGCCAGCCAGCAGGCGTCCACATCCTGTGAAAAAAAGAACTGCAGAAATCAACATTATCCCTTGTGTTTTTACAGGTTTAACCCCAGTCCACAAATGGTTCCGCCCATGGAATCCAGTGGTAAGACTGGACTCATTCCATTTCATGAGGCGTTTCACACGTGGCTGCACAACCGAGCACCATCCACTTTATGGTACCTTCTGCGCCAAGCTGACCGACTGCATCTTTGAATGGGACAGAGAGGACTACGACCGTCTGAAAGGGGCAAAAAAGGCAGAGCTCGTTAAAAAAAACCCAGGTCATGTTCCCACTGACGCTGAGGTTTTAATAAACATAAGCTCCAGTGAGAAGGCCAAATACTGCCGCCGGAAAACCAGAGGTGTGAATACATGCCATGAAGAGATTCAGAAGCTGCTTGATTCCATGTGGTTGCTGACGGACACACAAGGTGTTCCTCTCATTAACAAGGAGAGCATGGTCAATGTGTGGAAGGCACAGCAGAAACATCTAGGCTGCATCCAGGATCCAGTTGGAATTCAGCTTTACACTAAGACTGGTGTTAAGGTTAGTTATGTGATGTGTGACTTTGTTGTTGTCGCACATTTCGATTGTTGTAATGTGCTTTATAAATAAAGTTTGATTTGAAGGTCCAAAAAGGAGACAAACAACTGGATGTCCTGAGGTGTGCCCGAGGTTCCTCTTCACTTGAGAGTTTTCATCGGCACCAGTGCAGTTTTATTCCAGGTACTTAACATCCGCATGGCATTTTGTTTTGACTGTAGCTGACTTGTCATAAGATTTAAAACTAACTTAAAATCTATATATTTTGTCTTCAAGGGTGGAGATGCAATGCTCTGCATACGCAGATGTATATTTTGGAGGGTTTGTCCCGGTGGAACATTGATCGGGGTCAACAAATGCTGAACACAAGTAACCCGTCTGGCACGAGACTGTACGATGTGCATTTGATGAGTAATATCCATGACCTGAGCAACAGTGTCCTTGGATACTCCCTTATGCCAGAATTCCTACCCCCTGGAAAACCCACTGGTAAAATTGTCAAGAAAAAAAGAAAATAAACAAGACATTATCTATGGGACCTCACTGTCAAGTTATAGCAATCATTGATTATGCTACTTAAATCTTTGTGTTTTTCCCACTTCTCTTAATGGCAGGTGAGCGTATTGCGGTGGAATACCTTCTCTCACAGACTGAA
>NC_137612.1:58596548-58697501 GCF_963280865.1 Gymnoscopelus braueri
GGGGTAGAAGAGGAAAGTTTCATAGTGCAGCTGAAATGTAAGATGTGTTTAAGATGTGCTTTTCTCAAGTAGTGTTAAATCTGCAATCTAGGACACATTATATTTAATATAATATTATTTTAATAAATAAATTTAAACACTGGTGTCGGGTAGGACATCTACTGGTTGACAAGTAGTACTGGCTCAAGTTCATTAGGCCAATGGTTACCAAACTGAGGGTTCCCCAAAGATGATTAGTTTAATGTGAAACACTGGGCCTCATGCAGCAACCGTTCTTAAGAGGAAATGTCTTCTTAGACCCACTTAAGAAGTTTTTAAGAAGATTTTGGTATACTCCAATGTTGTCTTAGCTGTGATCTGTTCTTAGATAAGAACAGAAAATAAATAAATGTAACTCAGCTCCCAGTAGAACGTGTACTAATCAAAAAGTATGACAACGTTTCAACCACTGTAGGTCTTCATCAGGTACCTATACCTGGTACACCTTGATCACTTGACCCCAGAGATAATGTGTACCGATGTGTGTGAGTTTGGGGGGAAATCTGTAGGAGCAGTAGCAGAGAAATGTGTTTTGAAGAAAACCTAAATCTAGTCTGACACAAATGGCCGGGACCCGTATGAGGAGTTGTGTCATGATCCAAAGAATCCAGGGAAGAAAGACGTTTGATTGTACGGTTCAAGAGTTATAGGCCAAAAGGTGAAGGAATTGAAAACAATTGGGGCAGAGGTTCTTCCTTGGCCTACTTGGCCATCTTTTTCAAAAATAACTTCGTGCCGCGCTGCGAGCTTGTACATCTGCTATTTTTGAGCATTTTTGTGTGAGAACTACTGCATTTGTAGAATCGGCCTCAGGTCTTCATGGTTTAACTAATTTAGCTGGGGACCCCCTGCAACCCCCTCAAGGACCCCTGGGTCCTGACGTTGGGAACCAAATGAATGAATGGGAAACACTGCTACTGTTAACACATTGAATGCCAAAAACGGTCCGGACCGTTTTTGAGGGTCCAAACGAGAAGTGCCGAAAACGGTCCGGACCGTTTTTGACCCAATTCTATTTTTATACATGTGGGCCACGTGGGGCGCTAAAACGAAACTTTGACATCACCCAAGCAGTTTCTGAGAAGAAGAGGCTGGATGTGGCTCCATGTCAAAAATCCTTCCGGTCGGCGTTTTCAATGTTATCTCCTTGATTAAAAGCTTAATATCTCCATTTCTTTTTAATGTGGTGGAAACGAGCCGTTTTCGATCGGCGATCACGCTGCAATGGAGGGTCGTGTTGGAAATATTATTGTTCCAGGCGTTAGTCGGGACCCTCCGCCGTCTCGCACGCACGCTTTGTTTACATGCACTTCCGCGTCAGGGCTTCTCACAGCACGAAATGTATAACGCAAGTGGATGGAAGAAATGCTGGCACTCAACGTATAATATTTTAATAAACCTCTGGCACCCAATGTGTTAAGTGGGCATTCTATGTGGAAGGGGATTTGAACCGACAACCTTCAGGGCTGCTGATGGCTCAGCAGCTCCCTGGAGGCCAGGCAGGTCTCATCTGCTGCTGAGTTTAATTAAAAACATTAATTAACTCCTGACACGATGACAGGAGAGAAATACATACCCGAGAGAGAGAGAGAGAGAGAGAGAGAGAGAGAGAGAGAGAGAGAGAGAGAGAGAGAGAGAGAGAGAGAGAGAGAGAGAGAGAGAGTTGACAGATCATCATCTCTACAGGTGTGAACTGATGGCTCTCTGATACACACTGGAGGTAAGATCACATTTTAATTAAGACTTTTGAAATAACATGCCGCTGTTTAAATGCCGCTGTTGTGCGATGAAACGATTTGAATTTATAAATCAGTAGTTCTCACACTTTCAAGGTTTTTCAAAAAAAAATCTTGTAGATCTGCTATTTTTGAATAGCCAACGCTTAAATTGAAAATGACACAGATGCTTTCCCGGTTTTAACGGGATAAACAAATCAGCCTGGTGATTCTGTCTGGTATGTGACTCTGTGTCGTTTATGATATTGAGTTACATTTGATAACATCTGTGTTTGGAGAAATTGATTTATTGTTTTACTCTTTGGGTGAATTTGTGTTTTTTTGCCGTCAGTTGATGCTTCATATCTATATGTGAGTGAAATCACCGGGCTCATTTGTTTTTTGAGATCTAAGATGACCCTATGGTATTCAATAGAAAAAATGACTCAGTGACCCAGAGGGATAGCGGCCTCTAGTGGCAGTGATGTCAGATAGAATTAAAAATAAAAGGTATCTACATATTTACACAAAGCATATACGTACATTAGGTTTGACATAAGGTGCATGAGCATAGCAGCTGGTGTGTACTGTTCATGAGGTTTAGTCTGAAGAGGTGAGTGCTAGGGGGTGAGGTGGAGTCTGAAGAGGTGAGTCTTCAGACAACAGTGGAAAATGTGGAGTGAGTCTGCAGTTCTGACTGCAATGGGGAGTTTATTCCCCATTGCATTGACGCATGGAGCGTTGTCCAGGGTGTTTTAGGGAAGGGAGAAGAGTCTAGGATGTGTGGAGCGTTGTCCAGGGTGTTTTAGGAAAGGGAGAAGAGTCTAGGACGTGTGGAGCGTTGTCCTGTGTGTTTTAGGGAAGGTAGAAGAGTCTAGGACATGTGGAGCGTTGTCCAGGGTGTTTTAGGGAAGGTTCAGACAGCTTTCCTGTGTGTTGTGCCTTGAATGAGACCTGACTCTCCAGGACAGGAGGACAGCAGGTAGAACTATTCATCTGTCTGTCTGTCTGTCTGTCTGTGTATTCAGATGAATCGTTGGAGGAAGTCGGTAGATGAGTTACAGACCAATCGTTGGAGGAAGTCGGTAGATGAGTTACAGACCAGGAAGAGACAGGTGTGGGAGTGTGAGCGCGCTCAGGAGGCGCTCAGCAAGGTCACTTCCTGTTTCCAGCAGCTGGCTTCCTGTCTGGGAAGCACGGCGGACTGCAGCTTCCTGCGAGAGGAGCTGGACGAAACCCGAACGCTGGCTCACCGAATCTGTACCGGTACATGCACACACACACACACACACACACACACACACACGCACACACGCACACACACACACACACGCACACACGCACACGCACACGCACACACACACACACACGCACACGCACACGCATGTACACATTTAACATCTTTATTTGCATTCACATTTAACAAGAAATTCTGTAACACAAACAATTGTATATGCACAAGCTTGGGAAACTCCCAAGCTTGTTTCAGGATACATGACGAATCTAGGCTTGTCACAATTATTACATAATAGCCTAAACACAATTATCTGAGGTAATTGCAATTAATTTGCATAATCATTTTCATGTTGGAAATCTTTCAAACATTTTCCAAAAATAGCAGAAATAGCAGCTCTACAAGTCATTTCTTTGTATATTTAAGTTATTTGTCATATCTGCCCTGTGCAATTTTTGATTACGAAGCCTAAAAGGCCAATGTTAAATCATTGCCAAAAACAATTATTTGTGTGACAATTAATCGTCAACTTAAATGTGTAATCGTGACAGCCCTAGACGCCTCCAAATGTGGTGACTGCCTGCAATTATCACAGACACTGAACAGAATTTAGCCAAAGCTTGGGAATTCCTGCAATCTGCAGGCCTCTCACAACTCATTTATGGACATTATAGAGGCTTCCAAGTATATAAACACAAGCAGTTTACATTTGTAACCAAGCTGTGTATTAGCATCCTTAAGACGTTGGTACTTTGGTAAGGAAGGCATCTTCCAGACTGTGGTCGAATGTACATCCTACTTCCAAAATGGTCACACACACACACACGCACACGCGCACGCGCACACACACACACACACACACACACACACACACACACACACACACACACACAAGCACAGACACACAGACGCACGCACGCACACACATGTTTGTATTACTATTGTGAGGACATCAACCTTTAGTTAAAGGTAGGGTAAGTGATATTGTTTTGTTAAAGTAAGTGTTAAATTGCTTTATAGTCTGATAGTACTCAGTATAGAGTCTTTCTTCTAGCCTGGTATGTATGGCCAGAATTATATCACTTTGTTCAGTAATAGGAGGCTCCCCGTCCCTCCAGCTCTTGATTAAACAGAAAATGGGATACCGATTTGATCCAATCAGGAGAGAGAACTCATACAGAACACCTTATTAACAAGTGAAATTGGAAGTGATGACACAAAGAAATGAGCAGACAAAATTGGAACTGGAACACTAAAAAATCGAGGCTGATAAATGGGTACTTTCCCCTGATTGGCTGATGATTGGCCACACACCTGAAAATGAATTTTCTGTTTATTAAAGAGCTGGAGAGACACAGAGACCCCTGTTACTGAATAAACACTCTATAGCATGTTTACTATCACAATATAGTGCTTTAACCTTTTAACAAAAAACCTTTGGTTTTAACTCAAAATCACTTACCCTACCTTTAACTATAATTATTATATAATTATTTATCTCATTGGTCTTCAACAGGGGGTCCAGGACCCCAAGGGGGTCCTCCGTGTTACTACAGGGGGGGGTCATTAACCACTTGAACCCTACCGTCACAATTCTTGTGGGAACATTAGCCGACATAGCCGATCTACAAGCTCACAATGTGTCACACGCTGTTACACGTTGTGAGCTTGTAGATCTGCTCATTTCTGTGTGGAGGGTAAAAAGAGCAGACCGAGTACAGAGCCAAAGTTCAAGTTTACTAAGTATTGAGAGATTAAGTGGTTAAATGTCTGAAAATACACATTAACATGAATCCAACATATTAATAGAAAAGATAATGTGTAAACAAACACACAGAAAAAACATTCAATTACACAACACTGATGATAGTGCTGTCAAACACGTCTATGGAGCTATCTATGAAAAAGTTTAATCTGCAACACAATTTTATACAACTTGTAGTGGGGGGTCCTTGCTTCATCTCTCTCTCTCTCAGCTAAGGGGTTATTGACCTGAAAAGCGATGAAGACCCCTGGTCTATTTAATGATTAAATAAATATATTTGACCTGTAAAACTTCCAGGTCTGTCCAGAAGGCTGCTCAGTCTGCTGTCAGAGTATGACCCTGCAGGAAGTACTTCCTGTCCAGAGGAGCGGGAAAACGCAGAGAGGATGTGGGTGGTCTTCCTGTCCGCTGTGGAGCACTTCCTGTTGGACCTTCACAAAGCCAGCGACCTGATTGGCCAGTTCCCTCTGACTCAGCGCAATGACCGACGCTCATTGCTCAACACAGGTGAGATGACATCACTTCCTGTCAGTGGGAAAATGTTGTTAAAATACGTGTGATAGACGGTTTAACACATTGACCGCCAGAGGTTAATCTCATAATGTACTCACCAGTGCCAACGTTTTATTGTTGTTTTTTGTTTTTTTCACGTCGCCACAGATCTTGTTAAAATCCTTAAGATTGAGCTGTGCACTGTTTGTAAACATCGCGGAGATCTCACTGCTTCTACCAGTGAAGACCACGTGTCAAACGGAGCCGCCATGTTTGAGTTCTGACCGTTTAAGTTAACATGGGAAATGCGAGGATGAAAAACTACATGTTTACAGGGGCTTTTACAGGGGTTATTGTGTACGACTTAGAATGGAGGCAGACGGGAAACAAAAAACGTGATCGCTGATCGCACTTCCGGTCGAGATCGGGTGGTGTTACACTGAAAATGGTCCCCCTAGAAAATTTAAAAAAAAAAGAAATTCGAAAAAAAGGAAAAAGCACCACAGCCCGTAGGCTACGGGATTGGCGCTTAACCGTTGGATTTAACGGCCCGTAGAACTACAGGCCCGGCGGTAAATGTGTTGTTAATGAGTTTTTTGCCTGTGGACGCTGTAGTCTGTTGCCAGCTGAACCTCTGAATGACATCATATTGTAGTCTCTGAATGACATCATATTGTAGTCTGTATAGCTGAACCTCTGAATGACATCATATTGTAGTCTGTAGCCAGTCGAACCTCTGAATGACATCATATTGTAGTCTGTAGCCAGTCGAACCTCTGAATGACATCATATTGTAGTCTGTAGAACCTCTGAATGACATCATATTGTAGTCTGTAGAACCTCTGAATGACATCATTTTGTAGTCTGTAGAACCTCTGAAGGACATCATATTGTAGTCTGTAGAACCTCTGAATGACATCATATTGTAGTCGGTAGATCCTCTGAATGACATCATATTGTAGTCTGGACCCAGCTGAACCAAACAAACGTTGGCACTAGTAGGGTAGGCTACAGTTTTTACAGCGAGACACCTGTGTTCAGTGTGTATTGCAGCAACCATAACCTCATGTCTGTCACGTTCAGGCTCAGGTGATGGAGTTTCGGGCGTGGCTGCTCGTGCAGCATCAGTCCAGACGCCCTGGTTGACCCCCGAGGAGCAGCCCTGCCCTGATCTCATCAGTCACCTGGCAGAGCTGGACGCCATGCTGAGACACATGCAGCAAAAGGTCAAACACACACACACGCACACGCACACACACACATACCACACGCACACACACGTGCACCCTAACCCACAAACTTTGGAAGGAAGTTATAGACAAATGTAGTGGTTATATGAGAAATCTGACTGATGTATATATCTTCATCACATGACTTCAGAGATCATGTGTAGCATACCTTTGAGTGAGTTTTGGACAAAAGGTGTAGGAGTTTTAGCGAAAAGTGAAAATGCTAAATGGCGGAAAATCGAGTCCGGCACAAATGGCCGGGGTCTATATGGGGGAGTTGCGTTATGATCCAAGGAAAATTTGATTTTGATCATACGACCTATACGCTTCAAGATTTTAACCCATTAAGACCTGAGGCGGATTCTACAAATGCCTTACTCATCTTACTGGTTTCAGGTGTCGGTTCCGTTCTGGTCAGTGGAGGCGGTCCAGCCTTTGTGGGTGGAGTCTCAGGTTGACCCCGCTGACCCCGACGCTGGGCTGGATGACGAGGACCTGATGGAGGACATGGAGGATGGGTCACATGACAACAAAAACAAGATGGCCGCCTGCTGGCACCCTTCCTGTTGTCGAATAGGATGCATGCTCTGCATGCTCAACTAGCCAATAGGATCTGTACACTCAGCTAGCCAATAGGATGCAAGCTCTGTGTGCACAACTAACCAGTAGGATCTGTGCACTCTACTAGCCGATAGGATGCAAGCTCTGTGTACTCAACTAGCCAATAGGGTGTATGCCCTGTATGCTTATCTAGCCAATAGGATGGTTTCTAACATAATAAACTATATCCCATATTAAAATTACCTAGAGGGTCTGCATGTTACAAACGTAACATGCAGACTTGCAAGGTGCACCGTTGCTCCGATCTGCACCAAACTTGGCACAAACACTGGTCAGGGTTCTGCCATCAGAATAGCCACACTGCAACATTGCACATGTGGCATCCAGGGGCCACGGGGGCCCTTGGATGCCACATGTGCAATGTTGCTCCTTTCTGCACCAAACTTGGCACAAACACTGTTCAGGGGTCTGCTAATGTATTAAGAAAAAGTACATAATAAACTATATATAAAACACTGTGGTATAATGTAACAGGATCTAATTATAACCATCAATTAGTTGAGTTGTAACAGCTTCCTTTTATTTTTGTTGTTTTATTCAGCGCTGTCGGGTGGAAACCTCCAAAACTGTTACTTTTCACCATTCCAATTAAAACAATTGCCAAAACTAGCAGATCTACAAGCTCAAAATGCGTCTTCAGCTTGAAATATCTGAAATATGTCCAATAGTTAATTCATAGACATGTTTCAGCACATAATCTGACATCTAACGCTTAATTAATCAACCAATAGAATTAGCTGACGATTGAAATATTTTGTGCGCCAGTTGTTTGATAAAATGACAAAACGCGTTCTGTTAAATTAAAAGAAAATGTGCCATCAAATCCTATGAGACTCAATATAAGATTATTCACAGGCTACATAACCAGCGTGGTCAGATTCTGCGAGAGAAATAAGCAACCAGGTCTATGAAAACAAGCCCAAAAGAAGCAACCATAGACCACATGAGCACTTTAAACCTACATCGGTTATTTTCAATAACCGGGAGGACGTAGAACCTTCGGCCTACTCCTCCCACGGAACACTCCCTGCTGACAGACGTCCCTGCTGACAGATCATTTATTCTTCTTCTCCACCACATCTACAATTTTGTATTATTATTCCACTACAATTATTTGACAACTTCAGTTGCAGTAGTTACGTTTTAGATTCAGATTATTATTACAAAACTTACATGAACAACTTCAGCCTCATTTTATACTTTGGCTGTTCGAAAATAGCTGTGGAAAACCCTTCGCCACTCCCAGTAATATAAGTGAAATGTGGAATATTTTGGAAACATTTTAACAACACAAATCTTGTTTGATGGTCCCTGGCACAAAATATTTTCACATGGGGATACGCGGACAAATACATATTAATTTGGGGGTCCTTGAATGAAAATGTTTGAGAACCACTGTTTTAAACAACAAGCCAAACAACTACACATCAGAAACAAGCCCCAATGTCGCTTATATTAAGCAGACTTGACAACACTGCATGCTATCCCAGCTATACAATGTAAAATACCATCCTATGACCTACGTGCGTTTATGCTTGAAGAGTGAAACTAGTGCTGGGACATAATAGTCATCTTATGTGGTCATGCTCAATTTTTGCTTTTAAGTTCAAAAGGAGATTATGAACGTTTTTCGGATAGAGATACATCTCAATCTAAATTTAGCAAATAAATGGTTGGTTGGGTGAATGAAGATCCCCCTGATATCACATTATGGTATGAAAAACTTCCATTTTGCCAATGGAGAGGCAATCATATATAGGTGTTCTTGCTGATTTTGTAAGAGACTGGTCACCAATTGCATTGTTTTTTTAACCCATTAAAAGCGGGAAGGCATCTGTGCCATTTTAGATTTTAGCGTTGGCTATTCAAAAATAGCAGATACAAGTTCACAGCTAGTACATCTGCTATATTTGAACATTTTGGAAAAATCTTGAAAGTGTGAGAACTACTGATTTAGAAGGCACGTGTAGAATCGGCCTCAGGTCTTAATGGGTTAAAAGACTAATGGAAAAGAGTAATTTGGGGTGACAAATACATAACATTGTTTTTTAAAAGACGATTGGAAAAGAGTTTAGGGGTGACAAATATATAAGAATGAGCACATTCAAATTGTACTTTGTGACTATAGGTGGCCACTATTATTATTGCTGCTAATATTGATATTACTGTTTGCGTAATGTTTGTTTTTCCTTGTTTGTCTTAAATGTGTCTTTGTAATGTGCACTTAATCCTGTTAAAAAATTAATAAATAAAACATATTGAAAGAGCTGACTGGGGATTTGACTTTCTCTCAGACCAGCTGTTTGTTACACAATGTGTTAACGCCAATTTAGTCAGGTGGCAGTGGTGGAAAGCAACTACATTTACTCAAGTACTGTACTCGCTAAATCAAATGGTGCATTTATAATAGCCTAGCAGGTTTATCCAAAGTGCTTTACAATTTGCTTTGGATTCACCTGCCAACGAGGAGCCCTCACCGGGAGGACGTAGAACCTTCGGCCTACTCCTCCCACGGAACACTCCCTGCTGACAGACGTCCCTGCTGACAGATCATTTATTCTTCTTCTCCACCACATCTACAATTTTGTATTATTATTCCACTACAATTATTTGACAACTTCAGTTGCAGTAGTTACGTTTTAGATTCAGATTATTATTACAAAACTTACATGAACAACTTCAGCCTCATTTTATACTTTGGCTGTTCGAAAATAGCTGTGGAAAACCCTTCGCCACTCCCAGGTTAATTTACATGTGCCTATATTAATAATGAAACACTACTGATAGATGGCATACTGTAATTTTTGAAATTGTTAATAAAATCATGTCTAAATCACATTACATTAAGAAAGCACAACTGAAAGGTGACTTGTTTCCATTTGAGGTTTATGCAATACCTCTTGTCAACCAGTAGGTGTCCTACTTGACCACAGGATGTTAATGTGTCAATAGAGGAGCAGGAAATAACCACTGCAGATGTTTGTACCAGTGCTTCTCAAAGTGGGGTCCGGGGACCCCCATAGGTCCTTGAGGGGGTTCCAGGAGGTCCTCAGCAAAATGTGTTAATATAGCATCAAAATCTGTTTAACCACTTTAACACCTATGTATAGACCAGGGGTCATCCAGCTTGTGATGGACATTGTCATCAATATTTTATTTTTGCCACAAACATACAAAATAAGTGATCAATAATTTGACCAGAAATATATAACTCCTAATATGCCATTGTGCCACACATTTTACAATGATAGTATGTCTGCATTAAGAAATATAAGTGGGTTTTTTTAAAAAGCCAATCTACAAGCTCACAACACATTACATTATTAATTTATTTACTTATGACATGCCCAAAATGTAGATGTCAGGTGTTAAATAGGTTACCTGTTCTGAAGAAAACCTTAAGACTGACAGGTGGCTAAGACAGGCATTAAATGTGGCATGGTGAAAGTCTATTCCGTATTTGGGATTTCAATAATTGGGTCATATCAGTACAGTGCTTCCATCGCACTTAACTTTACAGCAAAGGGACATTTAGGTGCAGAGGTGCGTGTCATATGGTTATTATAGAGATTGCTGGCTTTTCAGAGGACAGTGTTCAGGATGAGATCAAGTTCTACCAGTTCTATCTTACAAATCTGCCATCTTTCTATATCGTGTCATATCCTATGCAACCGGAAATGTATGCTATTAGTTGGGTAGCGTGTCAATCAAGAGCATAAGAGCAGGGGCGGGGAATGAATGCTATTGGTTGTGTAGCTTGTCAATCAAATCATCCCGCCCCTCCTAGAGCATACCATACTTTATAAATATATAATTTATAAATAAATATATTTATACATTTTAAAATAAATAGGACCATAATTTACCAACACGCATATCATAGTGATTGAAAGAAGACTCTAAACTAGCGAGCATATAGTATTTATGACAATGTTTATTAAGCTAATAAAATCAAGTCTAAAGTTCTGCAAAAACCCACCCACTTAGATTGAAAGTTATTTACTCTGACACCAGCAGGGGTAAAACAGCTAAATTACAGGCCATTCATATGAACTGTCACTTCCTAGGGCAGGATTTAAAGGAATGCAGTATCACAACTAGTTTCATGCAAGGGCTCCTAACTTTCATCAGAGGTGAGCAAACTTCTAAGCTGGAGGTCTGATGGTGATTGTGGCCCCCCAGGTTGTGGATAAAGGGTTTCCACGCAGGCGCGTATCGTCATTGGGGCCAACGAGGCCATGGCCCGGTCTAAACCCAGCTTGTCCCTGTGTAGGGGCAAGATCCGCCAGGGGGAAAAAACTAAAAATCAACATTAGCAGCCTCTCACCCTATTCTGTTGTAGCCGACCACAGAAAGTCGCCTTTGTTTTCAAATGGGGCTCATTTGCATTCGGCCGAATTGTTAATGAGTGGCCATTAAAAACCAGTTTAGCCGTCAAACCTGTTCTGGCCCGGTCAACGTTAGAATCCACCAAACGCCACTGTTTCCACGGATTATGATTGTATGAGTGTTATTATAGTTATATATTGTTATTTTTGGACACTTTGAAACACTTTCAAAAGTTTCAACGATGAAAACCTTTTTCAACAAGCTTTAGGCCTACTTGTTAAAAAGTTTCTGCCCTCCTTTGCTTTTGTAGCAAATAGATCCTTCAGAACAGATCTTTCTTTTTTTTATCTTCTCCTGCAAAAAAATTTTAATGGACCACGGACGGACATAGACAATTCTTTACCATGGACATTTTTTCCTTGTATGGGCATGTTGATGACCCCTGCCCTAGGGCCTAGAGTCGGAGGAGGCGTCTACCTTTTTATGCTAAGGTAACGTGAGCCGTCTCACGCAAAACTCTGGTATAGTGATCCGCCATCCAAATTTCGTTGCGCATAAAGTAGGGTAATTACGGTAAGAGCAGCTCAGTGGCCCACGGGGGCTTTGCCAAAAGCTGTGAAAGGTCCTGAAAGATACATATTAGGCCTACGTACCTTATTCAATCTTTCTGTTTTATCAACACAACGCAGCTGTACGTTTTACCTAATACTTGACCTGCTCTATAATAACAACAACACAATAATAATAATAACTAGAAAGTACTGTTCCTGAAGAAACAGTGTGGGATCGCTAAGAATGTTGAGCTGGTATTGAGTATTGATAGTGTTAGTAGTGTTGGGTCATAATACAATGACATCAGTATTATGACGTCACTAGAATGGCATGACCATTCACTAGAATGGCATTATGCATTATGACGTCACTAAATGGCATTTCTCCATTGAAATGACCCAAAAAACGGGGGGAATAATAATAATAATAAATAGTGAAGCGATCCCACAATAACAATAAAACAGTAAAATGTCTTTGCTCTGGGTACAGTCTGATGTGTTTCATTCCTTTATGTTGGGGCTGATTTTGTAATGTTTAACAGATGAAGTAGGATGTTTCATGAATGTATTAAAAATGTACTGTACCGAGTGCATTGGGTGCAGGGACCACCAGGGGTCCAAATCGACCCCTACAGGTCTGTAACTCTGACTGTGTACAAATGGAACAAAATGGACCCTAGGGCGTCCATTTGGTTTCCATTTAATGAATTACTAATACTAATACTACTACTACTACTAATACTACTACTACTACTACTACTACTACTAATAATAATAATAATAATAATAATAATAAGGGTAATAATAATAATAATAATAATAATAATAATAATAATAATAATAATAATAATAATAATATAGTTAATAATCATTATTATTATTATCAATATTATTATTATCAATATTATTATTGTGTTGTTATTATAGAGCACTGGTCAAGTATTAGGTGAAGTTCAGCTGCGTTGTGTTGATAAAACAGTTTGAATAAGATCTTTCAGGACCTTTCCCCGCAGTGAGCAGCTCTAACCGTAATTACACCACTTAATGCGCAGCGAAATTTGGATGGCAGAGTACTGTGACTAAAAGAAAAGAAAAAGTAAAGAGGAAACACCCAAGAAGCAGACGAACAACAAGACTCCATTGTTCCCACACGGTAGTATAGCCTAATAATGTATCTGCATACATACATCAATGTTAACACAAGTATTTGCCAGTACGTAGTAATACCTGTTGTATTTTCTAATGTGTTCAAATTTCAGGAAGCAAAAAATATATAACTTCTGCATTTCCACTAAGTTTCTAACTTGTCTTTATAAATTGGCTTTAACTTCTCAAAAATATATAATCTTTGGAAGAGAATGGACACACAACTGGTTTGTTTTAGGTTCATACTGAGCGCACTGTTTACTAAGGCTAAGAAATGTAACATTACTGTGACAGTCCCTGGAATTGTCCTGGTATATGTATACTAAAAAACCCTAAAAGTTTTAAATATGGAGGTATGGAGTCAAGCCGCGTTCACACCAAGAAAAGCAAAACAATTAATCAGCTTTTATTTTCAATGTAATCTGTAATCTCTTTGCAAATCATCGTTTTCATTTTTATATGAGCTAAATGGTTAAAATGGCTAATGCATTTTCGGTTTTCGGCCGAAACGATTTTAACGTCGAATAAATATTACAGCATGTTTAGAAGTCATACACAAACTAACAGCACAGTCCGATCGGTAAAACACCGTTGTAGGGAGAAGTAAACAGCAGCGTCTCTCGGTAACACACAAGCCCCCAGAACCACGGTAGAACAGTGAAGCTGCCTTCGCCTGGTGGTCAAATCTGGGATAGCAACACTTCCGCATTTAAAATGCTACTACTATGTCCCTTCAGAGGCGCGAACGGCGTTTTCCCAGTGACTTGCAGGCAAGGGGCCGGGGGCCGGTTGGGGAGCGCAGTCAGGGCACAGAAGTCAAGGCACAGACGGCTGTGTTGTTGACGGACATCCATGGCCACGCCAGCTACTATGCATCCCAGAAATATATAGCTTATAAGGATTTGTAATGTAAGGAATTTGTCATTTGTAAGAAAATTTAAATATGGCAACTCATTTAGAAAGTGGTGGAAAAAGTACTCAAATGTTTTACTTAAGTAAAAGTATCAATACTGCTATGTAGAAGTACTCTGTTATAAGTAAAAGTCCGGAATTCTAAATGTACTCGAGTAAAAGTTCAAAAGTAGTGGCATCAAAATGTACTTAAAGTACCAAAAGTAAAAGTACTAAAATGTTTGAAAATAGCAGATCTACAAGCTTACAACGCGCGTTGTGAGCTTCTATATTGGCTATTTTCAAATAGCCTAGGTATAAAATAGGGCTAAAGTGGTAAATGTATGTTTGATTGTTGATTTACTTTATTTAGTAAGACATGAGAACAACAGTACATGGAAGTACAAATTCACAATACAGGGTCTACTAAACTGGAAGACTCATAAAGCACTAAGCTTGTTTAAAATGAGATCCCCATGCACACAAATCATGATGACATATAAGAGACAGACAGATATACACACTACTATACAGAACGTCATACAATCAGCTTACATGTTAGGTTACTGGTATGAAGAGTGAAAAATATGTACAAGAGAAGAGAAAAATCAGGGAGGGGGGGGTTGGGGGGTGGTTAAGACTTAGACAGGGGCCATTTTCGAATTGCAGCCTCCTGAAGGTGTATCTTTAGGGCAGTTTTGAAAGTGAGTAGGGTTTTACACTCCTTTACTCCTTTTGGTAGGGCATTCCACATTTTTGTTGAATAGCATAAGAACGAGTTCATTCCCTTTGTTGAGCCAAATCTGGGTTGAACATGATTCGTGGAGCTGCCTCTGGTGTTATGATCGTGGACTTCATTAACGTTGTGGAAGTACTTTGACAAATACAGGGGGATACCAATGTTGTGGTGTATCTTGAAGACCAGGCCCATTGTAAATTGCTGTACTCTGTCCTCAACCCTAAGCCATCCAATCCTAGTAGCTGTAGAATACAACTCTCGTAGACGTATTTATGATTCTGACGTTTTCAATCTACGAGAGTTGTAGGGTTCACCCCCCATGGACACAGGGACTTTCAGCACTATACCCCGTAGACACTCCAAACATGTACAAATTGAAAATAAAGGTGCTTACCCCCACGCCCCAAATGTTAACTCTCGCTACGGGGTAGTAGTTTAATGTAATAATCCATATCTTTTAATAAAGAAGTGTTTTAATGCCGTCAAGCTTTTTCCAAAATAGCAGATCTACAAGCTCATCACGCATCACATTGTAGATCGGCTTTTCTTTTGTATAGTTTGTATGACAGAGGGGGGTATGTCAGTAAAAGTACTCACATTTTCTGAAAATAGCAGATCTACAAGCTCATAACGCGTCACATTGTAGATCGGCTGTATGTGGTTACTGTAGGTTTTGTATTAATAATAAAATCTGCAAAGTAACAAGTAACTAAAGCTGTCAAATGCTGTCATTGTAGTGGAGTAGAGTAACAAAAATGGAAAGGAAAGTAAAAGGACCTCAAAATTAAACTGTGCATTGTAAGCACTTGCATAGTACTTGAGTAAATATACTTAGTTACTTTGCAGCACCACTGAGCAGCCAATGACTGACAGATTAGGTAGCAGCAGCTGCACTGATTGCTAGAGTGTATAGGTACATGGGTTTATATTAATGGTCTTAACTAAAATGTATACATCACACAGCTTAGATTAAATCGGAGAGCAGACCTGTGCGCACTTGGTGATGTAAAATAAATATCTGTAGTGTAAAAAATGTGGCCACAGTGACTTTATGAAAACACGGGGCATTTCTCCTCTGTCTTTCTCTCTCCCCACTAGCAAAACCCATTGGAAATGCATTGGGTGCTTAAAATTAAATATTTCAAAAACTACAAATTATTTCAAAAAGAAAAGTACAAGCACACGTGTCCACAGTAAGCTGGATTT
The DNA here is from genome assembly GCF_963280865.1 of Gymnoscopelus braueri. Lineage (NCBI taxonomy): Eukaryota > Metazoa > Chordata > Actinopteri > Myctophiformes > Myctophidae > Gymnoscopelus > Gymnoscopelus braueri. Next base: position 58,612,506 of record NC_137612.1, read on the forward strand.
TTCAAAGTTTGAATGGAGTTTCTAAGTGAAAGTATGTGGGAGTAGTTAGGTGCCATACTTTTGGGAGAGAAAGAAATAGTGAAATAGCTATAGTGTGCTCGCCCACAACAACTATAGTGTGCTCGCTGCTGCTGCAGCAAGCCCACAATAAGGAGGTTGTTGACACCAGTAGAAGTGAAGTTGTCTTCTCCACATTTTGAAAAGTTGATCAGGTTTCGAGAGACAGCAAAACGGCAAACGTGACATATCAGTAGTTTTTTTGTACTGCACAACACAAGCCAGTCTCGATTTGTTAACCACTCTTGATTGCAATAACGTTCCTTTGTCCAAAAGACCTGGCAGTGTCCTTTTTTGCAACAAATAGTTGAATTTGTAAGTCAGAGTCAGTTGAATAAAGGCAGCAAGAATCCACACACACCGTAGGAGCAGCAGCAGCAGTCCCAGCGAGAGGAGCCTCCTCCTGGGACACTTCTGCATCCAGTCCTGGGGCTGGTGGCATTGCAGTTGCATTCTCTTTATTGGGTTGCAAAGCAGCTTCCACAGGCAGCGTTGCTGCTGCTGCTGGTGGTCTCTGAGACCCACCCAGCCTGGGTCCCCCCACCTCGCGCTTGGGGTGGTCGCGAGGTGCGGGGGACTGGACAGTTTTTTTTTTTCCCGGCTGGACTGAATAGTGGGGACACACACAGTGTGCTTTAATTAAACAGTTGACTTATGTGCCCTGACTGTGCTCCCCACCGCCCCCCCGCCCCTTGCCTGCCAGTCACTGGGAAAACGCTGTTCATTTCAGAGGCTCCGTGGAAACCCTAGTGCGCCTGCTCAGGACCCAATATCGACCCAATATATGGTACTTCCGGGTGCTTCAAACGCCACTGAGCAACTTTTATAGAAATGAATAGCTGGGGGAGCTAGATAGATTATAACTCAATGGTAAGTAACACACCATTGAATGGAAGAGTACAGAAGGGCTCCTTCTCTCCGAGCCCAGCTGCATTCCTCCCCGCACCCCGCCCCACCTCAAACACACGACAGCACTGTCTCAACTCAAGACTCAAGTAGGAAGGAAGGAATAATACTAACTTTGCTGTCCTGTTTTCATCTTGAAGTATCGCAAGACTGTCCACCATCTCCTGTCTGTCTGGCAACCAAATCTCGCGATACCTCCGAGACAGAAACGATACCTGCCGCTGTTTAGATGCCTCAATAAAATTATGTACTTTGCACATCGAAAAGCAAGTGATTAGAAAACAATCTGTGATACAAATAATAAATAAAATCTTCTTTTATAATCCTGAACCGATTATATAACAAAGGTCGCAATCGTTCAGTAATAATGTTTGTTCATGAGCTGGTCCAGCCCGCTCCATTCACTGCAATCTATTCATTGAACTTCCGATGCGAGGTTTGCCACCCATGAGTGTCATGGCGCATCCCCGGCGTCCAGCACGTCTCTTCCTTTCAAAAGCTTCCTTGGTATGCAGTACATGCCAACAGCGTCACGTTGGAGGAGTATTATTTTCCATGAACCTTATTTCTGGAAGAACAGGACACTTGTCATACAGTTATTGACTATTAGACATTATTATTTTGTGTAAATATTTTTTTTAATTTATTTTGTGTAAATATCCATAGACATTCTACCTGGAAATACCTCTGATCTGGTCTGTTGTATGGTACAGTTATTGTAACATGTGGGCTGGGTGAAGGATATCAGTGATTACTGCTAACTGTAACTTCTTGTACATTCATTCATCTCTCAATGTATCACAGCAATCTGGAAGTGTCCTGTATCTGTCATCTGACCACAAGACTGCCTGTCTGACTGCACCTGTCTGTCTGCCACCTGACTGCAAGACTGCCTGTCTGACTGCACCTGTATCTGTCAACCACCACATCACTGAGTGCAGGTAAAGGAGGTGATCTGCCAGTTCATGATTTGAGCGTCTATTTATTTAGTTGAGCCTGGATGTGATCAGCTTGTGATATACTAGATAAAATTATGTTTAACCACTTAAACCCTATACTGTATATTTAGTTGACCAGGGTCCCGCATGGCTCTAGTGCTCCATTGTCCCTCTACACCAAATCTCTTTGCTGAAAATAACCTCATCTACAAGCTCACAATGCTTTGCAATATTTTTCGCTGAATGCTCGCCCCAGATTAGGGCTCATGTAGTTAAGTTAGTTGTAATTAAGTCAAACTGAACTAGATTTCTGTCTAGTTCACCCAACAAAATGTAACTACTGTAGGACTGAGGCGGTATGTAACTTTAATTGCTGTGGTGAAATAGCAATGTGTCCCAGTGGTTACCCACACCGTAGTGACTGTTAAGTCACTGTTACGTTTTCCCCCCAAAAGCTCAAACAGGAAGGCCAGAGCTGGATCTCCGAATGAGCCTGTCCTCCTCTAGGATTTGACACTTTTGGTATCAGCGTTCGATACTTTTGTGTGAGACTGTAGTATGATCAAGTAGGGCATTCATTTACGGAAAAACATAAAAAGTTAACATACTGTATGAAGATAAGAGGTTTCTGCCCGATTGCTACTGAACAAACACTCTATAGTAATGACTACTATCACAATATAGAGCTATTTAACAATGTTACTGAACAAACACTGTATAGCAATGAGTACTATCACAATACAGAGCTATTTGACACGGTTACTGAACAAACACTATAGCTATAGGGTTAGGGTTGGTTTTCTTTGTGGCTTTGTGTAAGCTGAGCGCCATCTACTGGTAGAGTACCAGTGGGACTAGGCATGTTAAAATATCAGTCAAGAATCACAGTCACAGTCAGTCAGAAGGGAGTGACATTTTTAAGAGTTGGCGCTGTAGAACAGTCTTATTTGGTGTAATTATGTTTATGTAATAACCATGATTTGTTTTTATTTTCTCTGCTCTTTTTTAGGGAACACGTCCTAAAGGTCACTTGTCCCAAGGTGCTCTGCGGGAAGATAGTAAGGAAATAAAGACGATGCCCCTGTGTCATTTTAGCAGCCTACCTGTTTGCGATCCTATCCATGCATCAGTGTTACTGTTTTATAGACCCCCAACTGATGATGATCCCAGTTCAGTCCTGAAAGTATTGCTGCTACCTGGGACCGTTCAGCTGAGTAAAGTGCTGAAGGAATGGAGGAGCATACACGGAGAAGATATTTACATTGAAACCCCTGCCTGTGAACTAATCCCAAATCTAGAATACACCCTCTCCACTTCCCCTCGAGATGATTCCATCATAATTCTACCAAATAGTGCAAAATTTGATGAATCGTCTTATCACAATTACATGCCAACATTTGAAGTTATTTTAAAGGGAAGGTGTACAGAGGTAACACTGTTTCTAAGTAACACCTCCGGCTGTGCATTGAAACGCTTTGTACCCCTTTCAGCTCCTGCTTTAAGAACACTGAATGTTTCAGCAGAAGAGAGACTGTTTTCTGTGCGGAGGAGCTTCATCAAGAGCATTTCACTTTCCAATCTCAAGGATGTCGTGGATAGACTTTCCAAGAGGGGGGTGTTTACCTATGCCGAGTGGGATGAGGCCAACGAGATGCAGGAGAAAAATGACATGGCACGTTTTGTCATCGATACGGTGATGCACAAAGGACCTGATGCATGTTCAGCCATGATACTGATTCTCTGGGAATACGACCCATTCCTCTGTGAACATCTTGAGTTGGCTTCTCCACTTGTGCCCCATCTTACCAGAAACGGAAAGAAAACAGAGGTAGAGGAGTCTGATATTCCCTCTTCTTCTAAAGATACTACACAGGAAAGAATTACATCTAACAGGACTGCCTCTGCTGATATAAATTTAGTTTCCCCCATGTTGTCTTCCGCATCCGTATCACAACACTCCTTCCAACATTCCTCAGTCCTTCCAAACATGTCGCGACCTCATCCTATCCCAGTACATGTGTTACTGTTTTATAAACCACCGATTGATGATAATGATCCCAGATCAGTGCTTAAAGTATTGCTGCTATCTGGGAATTTTGAGCTGCATAAAGTGCAGAGCATAAGGTGGAATATAAATGGAGAAGAGATTTACATCGAAACCCCTCCCTGTAAACTAATCCCAAATCAAGAATACACCCTCTCCACTTCCCCTGAAAACGATTCCATCATAATTCAACCAAAAAAGAGAACATTTGTTGATGAATCATCCGATCCCAATTACTTATCAACATTTGACATTATTTTAAAGAAAAGATTTAAGCAGGTTGGCCTGTTTCTAAGAGACAGTAACACCTCTGACTGTGCGTGGGATGCCAATGTAGACCTTTCAAATCCTGATTTGAGAAGACAATTTCATCCCACTGGTCTTCCACCGAGCCTTAGAGCTTCTAGAGCTTCTGAAAGTTTTCAGGAAGACATTTGGCTACGGCTTGATGAAAGGTTTCCGTACACATTTTCACTGGATGAAGAGAGACTGTTATCTGTGCGGAGCAGCTTTATCAATGGCGTTTCACATCCCATTCTCAACAGTGTCGTGGACAGACTTTCCAAGATTAGGGTGTTAACCAATGCTGAGCAGGAAGAGGCCAACAGGATACAGGTGAAAACTGACAAGGCACGCTTTGTCATCGATACCGTGAGGTACAAAGGACCTGATGCAAGTTCAACCTTGATACTGATTCTCTGGGAAATCGACCCATTCCTCTGTGAACATCTTAAGTTGGCTTCTCCAATAGTGCCTCATCTTACAAGAAAAAGAGCAGAGGTAGAGGAGTCTGATATTCCCTCTTCTTCCAAAGACACTCCTCGGGAAACAATGACACCTAACAGGCCTCCCTCTGTTGACATAGTTCCCCCTATGTTGTCTTCCTCATCCACATCACAACAGTTTGTCCAACATTCCCCAAAAGAAATGTCATGTGACACAGCCTGTGATGTCTCAACCACAGACCATCCTGTTACAGAGTCACTGTCCTCTCCACATCCCTCATTGGAGCTCCAACATGAAACTGATCTAAGTAGATGTTTCAGTGGTTTGAGGATACAAGAATCCAGCTCCCTGCCTCGTTCTCACAGCTTACCCTCACTGAGCCAAATTCCATATATAGAGAACATGGCAAGTTTCCGAGCAAAGCGGTACCACAGCTTAAATGATGTTACACTACTGGATAAAACACAAAGAATGACACCTGATATCATTGTTGTAGAAAACCAGGAAAGCTACAGGTTCCACAGCACCCAAGCAGGACTGTTCCAATGCAGTGTGACTGGCCTGGTGTTTAAGATGAAGGCAGAGGAAGATGTGACTTACAGGACAGTCCCTTGGTACCAAAGTGTTCTAGCCCAGCAATGCAAGAGGCCTGCAGGACCACTGTTTGACATAAAATGCACTCAGGGCCCTGTGTGTCAGGTTCACTTTCCACATTGTGAGATCCTCTCCACGGGTGGAGGCAAATCCTTGTCAGTTCTCCATGTGATGGAGGAGGGCATTGACCTTATCAAGCCTGATGTGATCACAGAAAGTCATGTCATCATTAATGTAACACAGTTTTCTCCCTATGGTGTTGTCAACGAAGACAACTGCCACAATCCTTCAACTTCAGGTTTTTTTGCAGATGCCAGAAAGTGGGCGACATCATTCTTTGTACCCAAAGTTTGCAATGTATTGGTGGTAATGTTTTATACGCCACCGATTGATGACAATCTCAGTTCAATCGTGAACATATTGCTGTTACCTGGGAATGTTGTGCTGAAAGAAGTGCTGGACGAAAGGAGGAAGATACATGGAGCAGAGATTTACATTGAAAGTCCTCCATGTGAACTAATGCCAAATCAAGAATATACCCTCTCCATTTCCCCCCAAAAGGATTCCATCATAATTCTACCAAAGAAGGCAAAAGTTTCATCCTACGGCAATTACCATGCAACATTTATTATAAATTTATTGGAGAAGTTTGAGCATGTTAGCTTGTTTCTAAAAGACAGTAACACCTCAGACTGTGCATGGGAAGGTTTTGTAAATCTTGCAGATTCTGTTTTAAGAAAACAACAAGTTCAGCGTACACTGAGTCTTCCAGAAGAAGAGAGACTGTTTTCTGTGCGGAGCAGCTTCATCAGCAGTGTTTCAGATCCTGTTCTCAACCTTCTCCTGGACAAACTATTACAAAAGGGGGTTTTAAATGATGCTGAGCTTGAGATGGCCAATGGGATGCAGGTGAAAACTGATAAGGCACGTTTTGTCATCGATACAGTGAGGCGCAAAGGCACTCCTGCAAGTTCAAGCATGATATTGTTTCTCAGTAAAACCGACCCATTCCTCTCTGATTATCTTAGGTTGACGTAAAACGTGCGTGCATTTGAAGCAGAGCGGCTCAGAGCTTCTGACGGAAGACTAAATAATATCTTTTGGACAGCTGAAAGGTTAGAGAGGCCGCCTGGGAAACGGAAGTCCCAGGTTCGACTCCCTGCCCCGGCAATGTGTTGAGGTGTCCCTAAGCAGGACACGAGACCCCTAACTGCTACCCCCTGTGCACAAGTCAGATCACTTGAGCAGCAATCAGCTGGGTGAAGCTGGAAACTGAATTTCCCTGCAGGATCAAATATGTTTAAATTATATCTCACCTGGCTAAGGGGGGATTTCCCTTTAGGCTAGTGGTTAAGATTTGGCTTTAGTGTCCCTTCCCACACGGGTTCGAATACCACACACGTGTCTATGACTCATACATTTCTTATTTTTTTTACAATGTCATTGTAATGTATCTGCTATTCAGTAATGGTGCACTGGATTTACTGGAGCTGAGGCCTTTCTTTCTATTCATGACATAGTAGCCATGTTGAACTGACTGTAGTGTTACTATCAAAGAGAACTGTACTATGTTGATGATTGGACCATGCCTCTCTTTGTTCCTCATTAAAAATATACTGGACATTTATTTCTGTTAATTTAGATACCTGATTAAGATCATTATTTTGACCGAAACATGCTGTAATAAATTGTTATGTAAGTGAAGACTTGTAGGCCTTTTCCTTTTTATCAATGGTCCTCCTATACACACCTGTGACCTGTCCATTGTAGCATGTGCAAAATGACTTTATCTACAATGGCTGCTATCTGTTTATCAGTAACTATTAGACCAGATGAGAATGTTTGTAAACAAACATACAGAGCGGTATAGAATAGTATGTCTATCTATGGATAGAAGAAAATCATATATTTCTAATACTCAGTAACACTATCATAAGTCTACTGTTCTTCCAGAAATAAGGTTAATGAATAATAATGCTACAATGCCCCACTGCCACGTTATCAACCCATAAATAATTTCTTTGGTTGTGGTGATGTCATGATGAATTGGTCTATTAAGGGGCAGCTTGGCACTCGGCATCAAGTGATGACAGTTCAGAAGTGAAGCACCTGCAGGGCATTGAAATACATGGTAAAGAACTTGCCAGGGCTCTGATGTAAACACAGAGGATGTGTCAGAGATGACAGAGATGAGTGATATGGCTGCAACTATTGATTATTTTTTATATTACTTTAATTATCTTCTTTTATTTTTCAAATAACGTGAAGCAAATTTCAGCACCTGAATTTACCTTGATCCACTATATTTGGATAACCCTAGGGATTACATTAAACTTTAATGATTACTATCACAATTTGCCCTGGGTCAAACCTGGACTATAGACTGGACTATACTGTATGAGTTCTCTCTCCTGATTTGATGGACTGAATGTTCCGTTTACTAAAGAGCTGGAAAGACAGGGAGACCTGTTTTACTGAAAAAACACTGATTAGAATGGGAATACAGAGCTATTTACAACTTATTTGAACAAATATCACTTCAAACCCCTTTAAGGTTGCCCAGTTAAAGTCTTATATCTATATTAATACAATATAACTAGTGCAGTGGTGTTTAGTCTCCCTGCTCTTCTAATGACACATTTAAATACTGTGGTCAAGTTAGGACACCTACTGGTTGCCAACAGGTATTGCATAAACCTCAAACATGAGGAACCCCACCTTCCAAGATGTGCTTTCAACTCTCAACTGTAAATATTTGGGGGTTCGAATCCTGGCTAGGCTATAAAAGTTATATTAGGTTTAAATCCTGGGTAGGATATAAAAGTTATTATAGGTTTAAATCCTGGGTAGGATATAAAAGTTATATTAGGTATGAATCCTGGGTACTGTAGGATATAAAGGTTATATTAGGTATGAATCCTGGGTACTGTAGGATATAAAGGTTATATTAGGTATGAATCCTGGGTAGGATATAAAAGTTATGGATATTAGGTTTCCATGAACTGAGGCCTGTAATCAAACCTGGGACTTGTCGACCCTGATTCAGCTATGCCCCCCCCCCCCCGCCCCAATCTATAAAATTGCAACAACTTGGATGCCCCGTTGCATCTCTCTCTCAGCTAAGGGGCCCTTGGCCTGAAAAAGACAGCTGTTGAAGACAGTTCATTAGCCGTCTTTTCCATAGAAGACATGCTGGCTTCTAAGTTCTATGTAATCTAAATGACTAGTAGTGGTGACTGACAACTTTAAACCATGTATACTATATGGTGAGATGTAGTCACTGGCAGCCTTAACCCATTCAATCCGGGAACGCATCTCTGTCATTTTAGGTTTTTTTCACAAGAAATCGTGAACATTTGTGGAAATCTTTGAATATATATTTTTTAAAGCAAACATTTGTAAAATATGTTGTTCCAGGGACCCCCAGAAGCAAAGATTTGAGTTACAAATGTTCGCTTTAAATATATATATATGTTACAGTATGATTGGAGAACCAGTACGATTGAAGAAAGCGCGCTCGTTTTTACCACCCACCCAGCACTAGAGGGAGCCACAAGCCAGGCTTGTGCACAAACATATATGGCCACACACACACACACACACAGTCACACACACAGTCACACACACACACACACACACACACACACACACACACACACACACACACACACACACACGCGCGCACACACACGCGCACGCGCTCATGCTTTTTTTGGTTTATTGAAAGCAGGACTGTTTAGATACTTTTATTGTGTTCTGGCTTTTGTTTTACTTTCTCCCTGACACACACACACACACACACACACACACACACACACACACACAGTGATCCATGAAAAGAACTATTCTGTCCCTATCGGTTTACAACTCAAACGGCGCTGAGTCGACTAGTAGAGCATCGGCCGGTCAGCGCGGGCACTCGCGCCTGGAGGCGCGAGGGCGCGCTTCCTCGGCCTCAAGCTCCACTAAGTCGGCGCGCCTCCGTCATGGACAAGCGTGTGCGTGTGAACGCGTGTTCAGCGTTCCCCTCATAGATATTATGGTTCCCTAGCGTAGCTTCCTGGTTGCTATGTGGGGGGGAACAACAAAAGACAGGTCCGCGTCGGCGCATCAAAGCCCCGCCTCTCCGCACTCTCCTTCTCCTCCTCGGAGGAGGAGGAGAAGGAGAGAAGGAGAGGACGGGACGGTTTATTACGCGAGGAGGAGGAGGAGGAGGAGGCTCCTCTTCCTCGCGAGCCTCGCGTAATAAACCCCCGCCTCGCAGCGCCGCGTCCTCCTTCTCCTCCTCGCGAGCCTCGCTAATAAACCCTGTCTCGAAAAGCCCCGCCTCGCCCCGAAGGAGCCCCGTGCCTAAAAACGAGCGCTCTGTCTTCAATCGTACTGGTTCTCCAAACGTACTGTGACATATATATATATATATTAAGATTTGCACACATTTTCATGATTTAAAAATAAATAGCAGATCTCAAGCTCATAGTGCGGCATTCAGTGCCGCACTATGAGCTTGCATATCTGCTATTTTTGAATAGCCCAAAGACATCTTAAAACGACACAGATGCGCTCCGTTCCCGGTCTTAATGGGTTAAAGCACCATCTGTTGACCATATACAGTACATAACTGAACATGGAAAACAAACAGATAATAATTTTTAACAATGATCAACTTTATTATTCACACAAACATAAAAATATGATACAAACTGAGGTCAGACAAACAGAGTGAAAATTAAAAACAAGGGAAAAAATGGAAGGTTGTGATTGGATGAGGAATAGCAGTGCTTCAGTCTTTGAAGGTGGAGTGGAGATGAGCTTTATACGCTGAAAGACACAAGAAAACAAAAATAAATATTATATCGAAACCTTTTCATCTCCATATTTCAACTTTTTGTGTTAAGTGTTACGCACAAGTACGATCTACAAGCTCACAACGTGTAGCACATGAACACAAAACTGAACTTGGGTGTATATGTCACAGGGTGAATGGAGAACCAGGGTGATTGAAGACAGAGCGCTCGTTTTTAGGCACAGGGCTTCGGGGCGAGGCGGGGCTTTTCGAGACAGGGTTTATTAGCGAGGCTCGCAAGGCTCGCGAGGAGGAGGAGGAGAAGGAGGACGCGGCGCTGCGAGGCGGGGGTTTATTACGCGAGGCTCGCGAGGAGGAGGAGCCTCCTCCTCCTCGCGAGCCTCGCGTAATAAACCGTCCTCCTTCTCCTCCGAGGAGGAGGAGGAGGAGAAGGAGAACGCGGAGAGGCGGGGCTTTGATGCGCCGACGCGGACCTTTCTTTTGTTGTTCCCCCCCACATAGCAACCAGGAAGCTACGCTAGGGGAACGCTGAACATGCGTGCACACGCTTGTACATGACGGAGGCGCGCCGACTCAGCAGAGCTTGAGGCCGAGGAGGCGCGCACCCTCGCGCCTCCAGGCGCGAGTGCCCGCGCTGACCGAGTTGTAAACCGATAGGGACAGAATAGTTCTTTTCATGGATCACTGTGTGTGTGTGTGTGTGTGTGTGTGTGTGTGTGTGTGTGTCAGGGAGAAAGTAAAACAAAAGCCAGAACACAATAAAAGTATCTTAACAGTCCTGCTTTCAATAAACCAAAAAAAGCATGAGCGCGTGCGCGTGTGTGTGCGCTTGTGTGTGTGTGTGTGTGTGTGTGTGACTGTGTGTGTGTGGTCACGGCCATATATGTTTGTGCACAAGCCTGGCTTTTGGCTCCCTCTAGTGTTGCTTCTACAGAATTGCTTGGTGGGTGGTAAAAACGAGCGCGCCTTCTTCAATCACCCTGGTTCTCCAAACACCCTGTAACATATATACTGTATCGTTGCTGTTGGGCAGAAACCTCTTACATCCATAGTCTAACTTTTTGTGCCCTACTTGATCAATGATCATACTACAGCGTCACACAAAAGAATCAAAAGGGGATTTGCGCAGTGTTTCGAGCTTGTAGATCTGCTACTTTTGCTATTTTTGAATTTGAATCCCGAAATGCAAGAGGTTTCCACCAACAGATGATATACATACTGTAGCTACACATATATACGCATACACTTATGTATAACATTACCAACAGCCGCCATTTTTCGAAATGAAAATGTCAATACCAAATCTTTGTGTTTTTTTTTTAATTTGCAACACTTTTTTTTTTTACAATATGTAGTGGTGGGGGGGGGGGGTCCCTGCTTCATCTCTCTCTCAGCTAAGGGGTCCTTGGCCTGAAAAACGTTGAAGACCCCTGATGAAGAGATGTGTAGTTCCATCATGGCAGTGTAAATACACAGCCCAAACCTCTATCAGTAAGTCAAATAGAATGCTAAAGTTGTGTTGGGTGCACTGCCATGTTAAGCTGACAGATAACTGACACAGACTAAATCCTGATTTATACTTCATCATACAACGGTGTCACATGCCAAAAATAGCAGATAAACAAGCTCACAAAGCGTTGCGGACACCGACACGTTGTGAGCTAGTTTTTCTACAATTTCTTCTTTTTTATATATAATGTATAGATTTTGACAGTACAAGGGTGTCCAATAACCGGGTCCAAAGTCCAGTTTTTGTGGCTTTACATCTACCCCCCCCGCCCAACACACAAACAAAATTACATAACTCAAGAGTAAAATAAATTATAAACTTATAAAATTATGATTTCCCTTGCTATCCCTCCTGGCACTACCTCATGGTACATATGGTATGTGCGCAAAAAAACGTATTTTCTCACTTTGACATGTGTCAACATAGAGCTCATCAACGTGTCGGTGGTGGCAGTTGTTTTATTTGTATTCAATGTCCTGTAGCGTCTTTAATTTAGTTATTTGTTTAATCATAGGGCCCCATACACTATCACATTTTCCCGGTGATCCCCTCAAATCAAATGTTATTTTCTCCAAATTTAGATACATCATGAGGTCCTTAGGCCATACAGATGCTTTAGGGCCAGTGTGGATTTCCACTCCAATATCCTTCTTCTTGCTAATAAAGATGCAAAGGCAAGACTCTGCTTTATATTCCTCCCAATAAATTGTTGATCTAATAAAACTCTAATCAACGCCATCTCTGCACACGGTGACAGCTCCAAGCTTCAGCAAGGTGTTTAAAAATAGCAGTCCAGTAGCCTTGTAAGTGAGGACATGTCCAAAACATGTGTGTTATGTTCGCTGGAGACATGTGACATGATTTGACATCCATTACAGGAATCTGTTTTTCTGCAATTTCAGACAGAAATAATCCCATGTGTGTATCGTTTATATTTCGACTGAATATTGTTAATAAACGTACATATTTAATCAATGTACAGACATAACGTAATGATGTTTACCTTCCTGGTTGTCCCACAGCTCAGCAGCAGCAGTGTTCAGAGGACTGTCGTTGTTTGGTTCTGAAACAAAACAAAACATTTCATTACAATTAATTCAACAATGTATGTGTACAATGTGTTACACTCTAGTCTAGGGTACAGTTCTCAAATTCTGCCCAACTCGACCCTACGTTTTTGGGCCTCAAATGTATGCACATTTTTATCATAATTTTTTTGCCCCGGGTTTTTGGGCCTAACATTATGGTAATTGTTCGGGCCGGCCCAGTTAGGGCCGAGTCTTAATTTTCAGGCCTGTTGAGAACTCTAGTCTAGGGGTTTCAGACAGGGAGCGATGGACTTGCCTACTAATTCATTTTCAATGAGAGGCCAGCGACTAGTTGAGAGCCGGCCCAGACAATCTGAAAGGCGGAGTGGCCAGCAAGTGGGTTCGTTACCGTGAAATTGTCTCACACGCCGACCCCCGACAAAGGCTGGATTGTGGTCAGTCAGCCACGCAACATGATTTGATACAGCTGAACCAGATGTAGATCACCTGCCGTTTACTCTGTGTTCACATGCAGTGGTGGAAAGTAACTAAGTACATTTACTCAAGTACTGTACTTGGGTACAATTGAGGCATTTTTACTTTACTGGAGTATTTCCAATTTCCTATCATTTTACTTTTACTCAAAACGCAAATATTGTACTTTTACTCCACTATAATTATTTTAAAACTTTAGTTTCTAGTTACTTAGTACATTTTGATTATTATTCAAGCTCTCTGTATAGACAGCAGTATAGACCTAACGTCGTACAGGGCAGTATAGATGTAATATTTACCTCCCAGTAGACTCTGTCGTACAGGGCAGACCATTTTGTCCTTGAGGATGTCCAGACAGATGAATCCTTGGTCGTCAACGTTTGGATGGAAACAGAAAGTGATGAATTTGACCCGCGGTGCTTTGTAAGGATAACCACTGGGAAACTCCAACGATAGTTTATAACCCTCGTATACCTAAACACAATAAGTACATCAATGACTAATTACTTTGACTAGTAATACTTGTTTGTTTTATTTTTGAAATGCTGTGTGCGAGTGACAGTTTTGAAAAATAAACATCACCAATGGTGCAGTGCACAATAAAGTCAATAGGTGGCAGCATTGGCCAGTCCACATGACACACACAGCTCATGTCTGACACTCACACATCAGTTTGTTGCAGACACAATAGAAAAGGCCTTTAATGTATATATTTTTTAAATGTTTGAAAATGTAAAAACATTTTTGATGGTTTAACCCTCGTAGGGTCCTCGGGTCCTTTTGACCCGGTTTAACATTTTCAACATTAATTAAAAGTATGTAAACATTTTTTGTTCTCTATGAAACTTCTTCTATTTGCCTTATTTACTGTACTAAACATGTGATATGAAAATGAAAATTTCCATTTTCATGAAAATGAAAATTTTCACACAGGGCCTTCGGGTCAAAGTGACCCGAAGGCCCTGGGTGTGACTAAAACACGAAGACCCTACGAGGGTTAATGAATAATTGTGATTATCTCATAATTGCGATCACTGCTTTGAAAACCAGTCCTGCACCATTGGATGAAATTGGAATACAGAAAATATATTGATTGTCTTTTTATTAAAGAGTAGGAGAGACAGGGAGAGCCCTGTTACTGAACAAACTACTACTGACAATATAGAGCAATTTAACACTTAATGGAAAAACGTTAACATTATTCATAAACTACAAATGTAACAGTTTGTGTGTGTGTGTGTGTGTGTGTGTGTGTGTGTGTGTGTGTGTGTGTGTGTGTGTGTGTGTGTGTGTGTGTGTGTGTGTGTGCGCGTGGGTGGGTGCGTGCGTGCGTGCGTGCGTGTGTGTGTGTCTCTTACCATCAGTGTCATCAACTCCTGCTGCAGTGTGCAGAGAGGAAGAGGAGGAGAGATGAAGGTTATTTTTTAATCGTCTGGTCGAGCTACAGTGTCCTCTACCAGGGTTGACACCATTATGACATGCACAGCACTAAGTATACCTCAGGGTTTACAATGTAGGCATTTATCAGACACTCTTATCCAGAGTGACTTGCAGTAATCAAGGTAAACACATAGAATGAATGCAGAGAGACAGTGTAGTGCCTCAGTAATCTACATGGATTAAAGCAAAATAAAATATCACCACAAAATATTTGTATGAACAAGTCCTAATGTGTGATTTGTCAAACGGTGTGAAAGGAGCCCCCCACTCTAGCACTGTTCCCTAAACTATATGAACTGTACACAATATGTACAGTGGTTCACAAACTTTTCAGACAGCGACCCCCCAAAATAATCATATTTGAACTGGGGACCCCCTGATAAGCACTTGGAATTGTAGGAGTTGAGGCATAAGATTTAGTTTGACTCGGTTCCACAGATAAATATTGTGAAAATAGCTGATCTACAAGCTCACAACGCCACAATTGTTGTCTCTTTCTTACATTATTTGACAATTTGGCCAATGTTTGACCCGCCCAAAAGAAAAAACCCATCACTGGGGGTTCAGACCCACAGGTTGAGAACCACTGCTCTACATGACATGTCATGCCATTTGCTGGTTGTGTGTATGTAAATATATACAGTATGTAGATGTACCTTTATGAAGGCCTCATACAAGTTCTTCAGAGCCAGGTTAGGCCTACATGGAGGATCGTCCACTCTAGAGATCTTCTTACAAACTGGACACTGTTTGATCTTCTCTGTCCACCAGTCCTGCGCACACCAGGGGCGTAACCCACATAGAAAGCTGGCCCACCCAATCGATGTAGCCAAAAATATATATATAAATAAATACATGAATACATTTCATAATGTCTTTCATTAAAAAAAAAAGTTAGTTTTTTTGCGTGATCGTCTTGCTTAATATGAATAAATAAACAGCGGTTCTTTTTCGCTCTGTCAGTCTGCCTCTGTCGTCGTTGGTACGCAAAAGACTACACACCAAGTCACCTGAGCTGACCCGGTGAAGCGTAAATGTTTGATTGTTTGTGGCGCGAAACATCATTGCATGGTATATGCCTGCAGTGTGTCCGTGTCAGCAATGAGCAAAAGACCATGGCAAAACAATTGCCCATAAGCAAGTACTTTAAAAAGGCCAGACTGGAGGAACAAAATACACCTCTCCTGCCTGTCACCGAACAACAACAACAGCCGGTGACAACAACAATAATATGAATTAAATAATAATAATAAATATATTATAATATAATATAATAATAAATAATAATGATAAAAAAAACGAAAATCTGGTTGTAGGTCTGTCTGTGTGTATGTGTATTTTCAGACATTTAACCACTTAAAGTAAACCCTCAATGCATAGTAAACTTGACCTTTGACTCCGTACTTGGTCTGCAGTTTTTTCCTTCTACACCAAACATCTTTGCCGAAAGAAAAAAGATCTACAAGCTCTGCTAATGTTCCCCTCAGAATAGGGATGCTAGGGTTGAAATGGTTAATATAACAAACTAAACAAAAAAATTGAGGACCCCCTGTTGAAGACCTCTGATCTAAGTTGCTTGCGGCTAATCTATACTGTGACTCAAGTAGTGGGGTTGAGTATTAATCTACCACTGATCGTATCTGCAGTCGGGCAGAAACCAAAAAATATGAACTTTTCAGGAAATGAAAAAAAAAACATGTTTTTAGAACAACACAATAATTACTGCCTCATCAAAGTTGGTATGGTGACTTTATACATTGTCAGATACTTGAATGTGTCCTTACCTCAAGTGGAGGTTTTTGACCATTAATGAGGAGATGAAATGGCTGATGCAAATCCATGAGCCCTGCCAGGGGATAAGAAGACCCACAGGTCCCACACCATGGGGTTTTGTAACTTATGTTCTTGTTGAAGATACCCTTATTCTGAGAAGCGCGGTCGTCTGAAAAACGTCCCAGTAATACCTACATTTGGTGTCTGGTGTTGGCACCCCTGGGCACCATAAATTACAACTACCCTCTCTAGCAGATACCCACCCTTCACAGCATAGAACCCACCCAGCTCCCAAGTACAGGCCCTTCTCCCCCTTACAGCCCCGGACCCCCTTTCCACCACCTCCACCACTGACGACATCCAAGGAGGATTCATGATCGACGGGGAGACGCCAGAAGATAAACAGTGGAATCGACTAGGAATACCAGTCTAGAACTCAGAAGACCACATACATCTGACCACAGGGGCCAGCACAAGCAGTGGAGAAGAGAGGTGTCTAGACATCTACTGATGTCTGGACATTATGACTGATAATACTTTACATGTGAAAGTGCCAAAAAATTCATGCAAATATCATTAAGGATTTTTTTAAAGGAAAGGAACAGCTATGAACGGACTTATACCAACATATCCTGTGACCTTATCCCCCTATTTCATCTATCCTCCTTTCCTTTCTCATCAACCATAGCCTCCACACTCCCACGCGTAGTTCCCCTCCCCATTTGCAATGAATGTGTATATGACACACACACACACACACACACACACACACACACACACACACACACACACACACACACACACACACACACACACAGTTTTTAAAAACTTTATATATTCTATGTGCAAGTCGATTTGAATGTATACTGTATGACCAATGTACTGAAGGTACTAATGTGCAGGTCGATATGAATGTATACTGTATGACCAAGGTACTTCAAATCAGGCTGTGTTATGAGTTGCTTTGTTTTAATTGATGTGATCCATGTGGGATGGGTCAAGAAATTGTCCGGACACGGAAATAAAATATTCATTCATTCATTCATTCACACACCCTCACATGGTATGCACACACACGTGCAACCAACCAGATTCTCTCGGCCCCTTTTTTATTGTCTTACGTCCCCTCCAACTTGCATGGGAAAGGAGAAGTGTTGTATAGTGAACACTAATTTATGGAATGTCACTCCATTGACTTCCATGTATTTTGGGTCACCAGGATATTTTACCCAGGACTTGTACATGAAATCATATACATTTGTATTTTAGATGTGCTAGGGATGCCAAATATACAGATAAGTCAAAAAGAACGAAAAAAATAAGGGGGGTGTGTGGACCCCTTTGAGTACTAAACAGTTTTCACTTTTCTGTAATGGTGGCTACTAATTTGCATATTTAGGAATAGGCTTACCACTAATTACATTAAAAATACCTTAATCACATTGTCTGACCCTCAGAAGATAAATATATACACTTTATTTGTCAGTTTTGCTTGCTTTGTTATCGAGTTATTGAAGAAATAGTTGGCAGCCATTTTGTTATGCAAATTAGAAGGTTAAAAAGTAAAGATTTTGCTTGGGTACCATGTTTTTCAGATTCAGCACCCTTGAATTATGTAAAATGTCCTAGAACCCCACTTTTACCCCAAAATGCCTCTAACCTCCTTATGTCACGGTCCGCTCCTCGGGCCGTGGACTGACTTTATTATTTGGACCTTGAATACCCTTATATGGTGTTGGACTCCTAAGGGCTGTTCTTTAGGCCTGGTTAGGCCGTTGTTCATTATGTTCTGCATTTGTCTTGTATTGTAACTGTAGTGATTCCTGTCTGCCTTGTTTACTGTTTCCTGTCTTGTCTCACCTTCCTGTAATTATTGTAAACCTAGTCACCTGTGCTCGTTGCCTGTTAGCCTATCCTGTGTTGATTGTCTGTTGTGTTCACCTGCGTCCTGTTAATCCCCTGTCTATTTAAGTCCTGTGTTTGCTTCAGTTCCCTGTTGGTTCGTTGCATACAGTCGTGTGAGTTTATGCCTGTCCTTGTGTCCTCACTTATTGTTGCCTTGTATTAAGTTCCCCTAGCTTTCCCAGTATAGTTTTCCCTTTACTCCTGTATTGTCTCTTTCGTGTTCTGACTGTTTACCCGGTTACTGACTTTGCCTGTACCTAGATGTTGATTGCTGCCTGCTCCTTTATGTCGGTGTTAATAAACACTTTAACTTGAACTATGCTGCCTCTGCCTCTCATCTCGCACTTGGGTCCTACACCTCCCTGCCTCCCATCGTGACACCTTATAGAAGGCCTTTTAAAACAAATCCCACTGGTCTATATTTTCAGTAAAGCAATGCATTGATATCCAAAAAGAAAATGTATTTTGTGATGTGTACTTTTGAATACTCAGATTTTTGGGCGGTGAAACCGCCCCTATATGTGAGGTTTGGATATTTGCACACCAAATCCTGTGCTGTGATTGGCCACAAATGTACCCCCCTAACCATGCACCGTGATTGGCCAATCACAGTCTATTCAGGACTGTGATTGGCTAGGGAAACATGACACATGTGCATAGCCCTATATAAGAAACCATAACTTTTAAAAAAAACTGTTTTTTAAAGTTATGGTTTCTTCCATCACTTCTTCCATCACTTCTTCCATCACTGTGATGACCACTGTGACCACACCGCCCACTTCACACTGGGTGTGATTTTATTTAAAGTACCAAGACCTGCAGAGATGGTGGCTGCAGAGACGCAATGTTCATAAGCCAAATTCCATACCCGAAAATCTCGGCCACTCGCTCACTCCCACTCGTTCACTCCGACTCCAAACCGGATGTGCTCAGGGTCCAATTATTCAGTTGCTTCTTGGAGGAGGCGAGTGGAGTCGAGTGGAGGAGCCGAGGAGGCTCTCTACTTCCGCATTTAGCGAGTGTACATCAAGTGTAGGCTCGACCACTCTCCACAGCTCCTCCGCGGCAGACTTCCGCATCACGTGTAGACGTTTTTTTTGTTTTTTCCCTTCTCCCGTGACGTATACATGGTCCTCCTCCACATGTGGCCACACAAACAATGCTTGAAACCCGAAACCATGCCCCGAAAACACCGGCTGCCCCCCCCTCGCCCCCGCCGATCACTCGTTGCCCATCTCTCACACACACACAATTAACTGAAAAGACGCAACAAGCCACTGGCTTTATTGCTTTGTATGATATAAGTATAATACAATTATATACATTGTAATATATTGTGCACACTTATACTGTCTCAAAAGCTGATAGTTCATTTCTCTCCGTGCATGCCTCAATGCAGTGCATGGACTACTATAAATTACTGTGACAAAGATTATGTTTAAAATAATGTATTGTATTTATATATAGACTGAATATAGGGTGACTATATTCTGAATTCCCCAAAAAGAGGACACTTTACGCTATTTAACTATAGCCGTACTCATTCAATTCTGAACCGATTCTTAAATTTTAAAATTCTGTATTTGCTGTGAAGGGTCTTCTTTCATGTCTATCAGTCATGATTTATTTCGCTATCAAACAATATCAAGCAAAATCACAAAATCGTCTGAGTTTTTTTCTTTTTTCTTCGTCCCAGAAGTGGGGAGGATATCACCCAAACTCTCAAAACCCCGGACATTTGAAGGATTTTATAAACCCCCCCCAGACAGCCCCCCAAAAGAATATATGTCCGGGTAAAAGAGGACGTATGGCCACCCTGCATGAATGATGTAATTCAGAGTCAGACATACTGTGTAATATACGGTGGCTGTTATACGCAGCAGTGCCGTGCGGGACTGCTGCGGGGGGTGGGGGGTCTGGGGACTGTACGAGCAAAAAGAGGGACGGGTCAGGATTTAATTCATAAATGTAATTTGCTCATCCTGGCGCTTCGTTCACTATTTCAGGAATAAATGGCTTTGCACAAAATGTTAACTATAAAGATAACAATGTGGCCATCCACATTGATGAATTGTCTATTCTATTCTGTATTATTCTATACCTGCATATTATTCTATGCATGTATATTTTCATCCACGGCTCTGGTCCAGCTGTTTGAGACGTCACAAGTGATCGCGGAATTTGCCGTCGCTTTGAAATGACGCTAAGTGCAGTCCGATCCTTTGACGGCAACCGCTCGACCACTCCGTCCTCACAAATTATCCTCGGCTCCTTGCAGGGGCGGGGCTTAGGCGCGAGTGGAGGAAGCGAGGAGAGTGAGCGAGTGACCGAACTTTGGGGAATGGAATTTGGCTTTAGGGATGTGGTCAGGTTGAAGGTTTCACATCTGGCATTTCTCATCACATGACCTACAGCCTTCTTTGTGACCACATCCAGAGCTGTGTTAGCTGCAGTTTATGTACCCCCAACACGCAAAATCATCAACTTTACCCTGTCAAAACAAGATGGTAGTGTTTGTAGAATTGTTGTCTCTGACTACGTTTTGGCCTATAACTCTCAAACTATAGCCTATAGTAACTATAACTATAGTACAGACAAACCCACACACCCCCAGATTCCTTGGATCAGGACCCTACATGTGGTCCACCCATGTAGGGTTGCCAACAGTCCCGTATTAGCCGGGACGCCCCGTATTTTGACCAAAAGAGGTGCATCCCGTACGGGACGACACTTGTCCCCGGTAAAGGGAAGATGCATATATTTTAATTTTTTCTGTGCGTGCTCGCAAGGCAGTGCAACTGTCTGCCAGTGTGTTTGTGTGCTGTATGCAAAGGGCGCTAGGACCCTGGGGGTGCCGCTCAGATGACAGGGCAGGCACAGTAGTACGGCGGCGTAGCACGAGAATCGTTACATTTTGTGAAGAAAGCGCCAAATTTGGCAGAAGTGTTGATTGACATATTGGAAACAAAACTGGATATTGGGACATCACAAATTCTCCCCCTGGTGGGCGTGGCAGCCATTTTTCAAAATGGCCACCAGCGGTTGATCAAATCTTCCTAATTGTTGTCCTAGTAGGCTAAAATGTTGCGTGATGTATGTGAGTATGAAGGTGTGTGGGTGTGTTCATGCTAATTGCCTAAAAGGGAGCGTTGCAATGGGAGTGGCCTAGTTAGCAGCAATATTTTGGGAGAATTGTTCAAATAGTGATACAAGTTTGGTACAAATCATCTTTGGAGACCGTTTCCAAGCCGTACAGCATCATGGCTGGTTCCCCTACCGTCCTATACATCTTCCCTCTCACTGGTATCCTTCTGTTACAAATAACTCCTGCATAAAGAAAAACATCACATGGATGCACCTGGGACGTATCATCAGTGTTGTAGCCTGGGGACGATGGGTGTTTCGGGTCTCGCAACATACACCCTCGCCGAGGTGACCCGGCTGGGGTTTATCAAGCCCCCGACATACATCCCAGTAGCTACCCACGGTCAGTCCTCTTAGGGCAAGACAGGGCCTCTCAGTCCGCTTATCCGGGACTACTCTGCCAGGACTGGGGGAGAGCGGAGGCTCTGGCATGTGGAGGGACTAGGCTCTGTGGATGGCCTCCTGGCCTCTTTAGTCTCACCAGGTCCAGGACCTGAGCGTTGCACCAGACTCCCCTGTTCCAAACATTTCATTCTGACGTGATGGTTTCTTGGGCCGTGGTGGTACTACAGGCTCCACTTGCGGCTTGCTTGAATAGCCCTCCTTAAAGGCCTCACCGTGGATTTGTTGGGCTTCTGCCTCACGGAAGACACAGGCTAGGGCGCTAACCCATATTGCTCCCGGATGCTGTCTACATTCCGGCTGTCAACCATCTCTCCAGTGGTCACCAAACTATTCCTGGTTGTCACATAGTCTATTATGAGCCACTATGAATAGAATAACACTGACACTTTCCTCCATCCGTTCCCTCAAAGTACTCCTTCCATTTTCTCAACACACATCTCTTTTGGTTGCTAGAACATTTCCACCCATCCTTCATCACCTTAACCTCTTGCTCATCCTTCCCATCTCAGTGCCTGTCTAGCCAATCGGTGCAGGTCCTTTTCTCCCTCCTTGGTGTCCAACCTTTCATAAACTACTCATACTCTTTTCCTTAACCCTCACCACCTTTCTCTCCACCTTACCCCTTATCTCTTTGTACTCCTCCCTACTTTCTTCATCTCTCTGGCTGCCTTTCTTATCTCCTCCCTGAGCTCCACAGAGCATTGTTCTTTCTTCATCTTCACACCTAACATCAGCTCCCAGTACCTACCACAGGACTCAAGCCATGCTACTCGATACGCTGAGTTGGCACCTTCACTGTAAATGGTAACTCCTGTTTGAAAATGTTCAAAACATACTATGGGAGTGCTTTTTGGTGATTTGGTAATTTACCTCAAATAATTATAGGCAAAATTATGCAGAAATGCAGAAACAGTCAAATTTTGGCAGCCATCTTGAAAAAATGGCTGCCATCTTTGATTTATGAGTGGCCCGGTGTCCTAAATCGAAGTGTGATCTCCAAAGATGATTTGTACCAAATGTCTCGCTTGTATCACCATTTGAACAATTCTCCCAAAATATTGCTGTTAACTAGGCCACTCCCATTGCAACGCCCCTTTTAGGCAATTAGCATGAGCACACCCACACACCTTCATATTCACATACTTGAGCAACATTTCAGCCTACTAGGACAAAAACTAGGAAGATTTGATCAACTGCTGGTGGCCATTTTGAAAAGGATGCGAATTTGTGATGTCCCAATATCCAGTTTCATTCCCAATATATCAATCAATACTTCTGCCAAATTTGGCACTTTCTTCGCAAAATTGAACGATTAGGCTGATTCATCGTGCTACGCCGCCCCACTATATGTCAGAGTGAGGTTTCATAACATGCTGGCACAGACATGCTCAAGCGGGCAACACAAAATAAAGGTGCATTAACATTGCTCTACCGAAAATAAGTTGCTGCATGTGAGGTTACGTTAGTATATCATGCTAGCGTATAGTAAGTTAAACATGGACTGTCTGAGCTGTCTACAACAGCATGCACTAATAAACTGAACTGTGCAATGTTTAAAGATTCAAATACTGCAAATAAAATCCAAGGCCGAGATTATAACAGCCCCAACACTGTGTGGGATATTCTGAAAGAATAAGCTGTCTCCTCCTCCCCCCGCAGCAGCAGGTGAGAAAGTGGATGCACCCCCTGTGTGTGTGTGTGTGTGTGTGTGCGTGTGCGTGTGCGTGTGCGTGTGCGCGTGCGCGTGCGTGTGTGAGTGAGAGAGTGAGAGTCAAGAGAGAGCACCCACTGGGAATGGGCCAGTCGGATGGCTATTGTGTGATCCTTTGTAACGTGCACAGGATGCATGCACCCGCTCTGATACATACGTACATTATTGTGAACAGATTTCTGTCATTCAAACTCTCTCTTGACCACTTATTGCCTGTCTCAAAAGGTCTCATCTCTTAGTAAGAACTGTAGCCTTGTCTAGTACTCATTAAGGGGTTAAAACTTGGTTGATGTGCCAGTGACTTGTTGTTGAGTACCCACTACCCACTAGGCATGTAACGATTCACTCAACTCACGATACGATTCGAATCACGATTCGAGGTTCACGATACGATTTCTCACGATTTTCTTACGATTTTTTTAGCACATTTATTTTCCAGAAAAATTACTGAAAAACCTTGATTATTTATTTTACAAAAATCATGTATTTTTTAAAAACGATATTTTCTCTTATCCTCTTTTTAATATATGAAATTAAATAAAGCCTTTTTATTCATGAGGTACATGCATTAACTGACACTAAGACATTTTATTTGTAAAATAATAACTTTAAATATATAAGTCTATAAATAATAAACCATAAAGAAATAAATGAATTTTGAAACATATATCCCAGATGAAATAAATGATAAAGAAAACCTCTTCAAATAAACAAACTAAGGCTTTGCCTTGGGATTTACAAGTTATTTTTTATCTATGCTACATTCTCAGCATTCTGTATAAAACAACACATTTATGTAATAAGGGAAACTGTTTTAAACTGCTCCAAATGAGATTAGATAAGAATTAATTGATTAGTAGTATCAATGAAATTCGCTATATATCTGAAAGAGTGTTGAAAGGAGTTTGACGTTGTCAGCAGTCTGACACAATTGTTAAATTATTAAATTAAATTATTATTCATTGCACTCTACAGCCGCACTCCAGAATTAGACGTTTTCATTAGAAGCCTATCAGTTGTATGTTTCCTACAGAGTTTAAATCAGACAGCTAGCAACGTCGTCAGACGGGGGAGGGGGTAAACGGTATAGTTTGGGCTATTCATCAATCAAATAAACATGTTTGCATGCAACGCACATTTCCCTCTTTATGCAGTGCGATCCTAGTTGTTTAGATTTCATAGCCTGAGAGGACGTGAACCCCTCTCTGCCGTTCATAGCCTGCCGTTGAGTGAGTGAAGTAGAGACCGACGCATGCAGCTATGGTGGCCCTGAGGGGACAAAATAGTAGGCGGATAACAAGGAATGGAGTCTGACTCGATTGCGCCCTCTGCTGGTTGCATCGCGATGTCATATTTTATTGCATCGATTTAAATCATCACCACTTTGAATCGATTTAAATCGATATACGATAAATCGTTACATGCCTACTACCCACCCAAGATAAATCGGCATCCATGCCTGCAGAGATGGTGGTTGCAGAGAGGCAGGTGTTGTTTGCAAGGCATGTGGTTAGGTTGAAGGAAATCTGTCATTTCTCAGTGCTAGACATGATCTATAGCACAGCCTTCTTTGTGACCACATCCTCTTCTCTCATGCTGCTCTCTGCACCACAGCAGACAGAGCTGTTCTGCATTCTGTACCAACACGCACAACCGTTAACTGCACCTTGTCAAAACAAGATGGAGCCGACATGCACATCGGCTAGCTGTCAAAACAAGATGGCGCAGAGACAAGTCGACTTGCCTGGTCTCCACACAAACAACCTTTGATTTCCTATACTAACAGTCTAACACTGAGCATACCTGCCAACATTAGACAGTGAAAAATTAGGAGATTCTTTTTGGGAGGGGCCAATGGAGTCAAATACATTTCCCATTCGACTTGACAACAACATGATTAATTGTTTGTGATTCGTCTCAGGGCGTCTGTTCCCAAACTTATTCTACTGATATCTTGTCTCATTAGTTAATTAGTTCTCATAGAACTAACCAGGTAACACACATGGACCATTGATATGCTACCAGGATCATTCCTGTGTTAATTCACACTGCACCACATGTATTCATTAGGGTTCAGGGCTCACATTCTAGCCAGCAAACATGAGTATGATTGGACGGTGTTTTTTGTTTTATTGATCTCTCTCTCTCTCTCTTCTCCTTGCTTCCCCTGCCCCCCCCCCCCCCTAGGGTGACCAGATGTCCCCCTTTGCGTGGGACAGTCCCACATTTCCATGACTTTTCAGGCGTCCCACAAATTGAGACACTGTCCCACATTGTGACTGGCAGGCTCCAGTGTACAGTAATAAATCAATGTGCAGGTGTTGAGAGGTGCGCTGATTGTTGCTGAAGCTCTTAACATGAGCACACAGCAAACTAGACTGGACCACACTGGACACAGCACTGCTCAAGCAGCACAAGAATACATTATAGGGTAGGTAGGCTATACTTTTATTGAACAATGCGGTCATGGACACATTTATTTTGCTGAGAGACAATGTTCAAAGGAACCACTGCAGCATCGTTGATCTAAACAAAAGCAAGGGGTCATGGACTTACAAAATAAATGGTCAATAATTTTACCAAAAACTCAAGGTTAGAAGAAGGGCCCCCTCTGGGCCCCAACAGACTCAGTCCTGTGGGCATGAGATCTACTTAGCCACAGTCCAGAGGGAAGCGAGCATATACCAACAAAAACCTTTCAGGTGCTGAACAACAATACGTACATTGGAGGAAAGGAAGGGAATTGCACACTGTAGCTCCCAGTAGAAAATGTATTGAGTTTTAAACAATGTTTGGACCACTGTGGTTCTTCATCAGGTCTGATACATTACATGAAGGAAGCATGTTATATACACAACAAGAGAGGAACATCACAATCAGAGGCAGCTGTAGTAGTGATTAACCACCGTCCCCCAGTAGTGATTAACCACACCCACCAGATCTACAGGCTCAGGCTGAGTAGGATAGTGCCATGCTGAGAGCTTGTAGATCTGGGAAAGAAAGGAAGGGGGCAGTAAAGCCGACTGTCAATGAAATTAAAGGGGATTACAGGGTGGGGTGGTTATAAGGCCAACAGTATAGTTAAAGTGCAATACATTACCATTTACAGCTAAATGGACACATGAAAATTAAAAGTAACTCCTCAATAAAACCCATAGATATAACGACCAATAACAAAAAACATAAATGCAATACAAATAATAATAATATAGAGGACAAAAAGGACAAATTCAAAGACGGTGCAAAATTACAAATATACACAAAGATACAAATAAAAAATATGAACAAGTATTCAATGTTGATGAGAAAGTCTTAGACCATGCATAGGTGGTATGATGTAATGTATGCCAGTGGAACAATGAAAAGAATAAGGCAGCTATTAACATTACTTTTAGGTGTCTGTCTTGTCTTGCATCCTCACCTGATGCAATCATGTACGGGTACCAATACGACAAATCTCCAGCAATATATTAATGAGCATGACTTCATCCGGACACTTTACGAGTCACCAAAATCATTCAAACAAATTATTTAAAAAGATTATTGTGAATATTTAGGATAGATATGTACACATTATAACCAAAATACAAAATGTGCCACGGACATGGACATGTCTCGCACGGACATGTTTGTCTGTGTACGGACATGTTGATGACCCCTGTCTACTACAGAATGAAGTTAGAACACACAGTTATTTGGCAAGCTTGTTTTAAAAGCAACGGTTCAAAATGAAACAATGTAATTGTTGCATTTTTAACCTATCCTCCTAATAGTTGGCTTTCCACTTGTAAATCTCTCTCATTGTCTCTTTTCCAGCAAGATATGTTTTTAAGCCTGTTAAAATAACATGAGAAATATCCCCTCGCCTACCGCAGGTTAATAACAAAATTATAGGCAGTATTAGGCCTATGGACTAATATGACATCAAGGCATTTAATAGCAACTTAAGTAATACGTTGCTATTAATTCCCCCCACCGCCCATCCCCCCGCCCGTCCCACATTGTCCCACACATGCGGTACTTCTGTCCCTCAAATGAACAGTTTGGATCTGGTCACCCTACCCTCCCACCCCCTCTCCTTCTTCCCTTTCTCTCTTTTTATGGAAACAACAAAAACGATGGAGCTTGCACAAACATGCATTTCATCCACGGTTATACACCTGTAAACCTGTGATGTGGCAATAAAGATGATTCCGAGGTCACTACAGTAAGGCCTGATGTTCTCATGTCGCAGGCTTTAAAGCACCATAGCCGTCATTATGTAACTGTTACAGACATTCTATACTGACTGGTTGTTGAGGACCTGGTGTACAAGGTGAGAAGGTCCTTTATGTGTTTTGTGTTATTCCATTTGGCTTTTAACAACTTGTTGTTGTCTATTATGTTATGCCTTTGGCTCATACAACCTAAAATACTGTATCTAGGAAAAGTGGCAGCTCAGCCTCAGGCCCGGGGGCCCATGGACCCTAAGGTTTGGTTCACTTTGGTTTGTTATGTGGTAAATTCAGGACTGAAGGCTACAGGAAAATATGAAATATGAGATAAATATATTGTTTCAGTTAAATACGGAGGAGGCCGGAAAATACTATAGTTAAAAGCATTCTAAGTTTAGGAGACAGTAGGAGGCACACAGCCTGAACACCTTTTATGGTAAAATGAGATAGTTGAGAGCCAACTTAGAATTAGGGTAAATAGACCGGTGTGACCTTCTGTTGCAAACAGACACCCCATGGAGGCTGTAACTATTGATTGTAAAATATCTACTTTGGGAAAGGTAAATATGTTGTTGGATCCCAGAGTCAGGAAACAGCTGACATCTTGGAAGAAGCAGAACCAGCTGTTATGTTTTGGCCTGTTTAAACTATTCTTTTCTAGTTAAAACTCTGCTAAAAACTATAGTACAATAATTAAACATAATGTGAAAATACAATGATATTCTGATATGAAACCTAGAATCTGTTGAATATAAATAAGTTACGGTGGATAAATGTTTATTTACACAAAAGCTCCAACATGAACCTGTATTTCTAATAAGACTGTAAGTTTGGTTTGAAATGATTTAATGAAATAACTTTTGGTCTAATTTTAATGTGTGTGAGATATTGAATGTAGATAATTGAACGGGGATGTGTTTAACTAATGAAATCAAGCAGCAAATGTACTGATTATAAAACAGGCTTAAAGTTGAATAAAGTCAAGAGAGTCTACTACGCTGCAGCTGCTTCTGCGGGCTGCAAATAGTTAGCTTCCGTGGTTGGGTGATCATTCCGTCACTGAACAGCGGGTGTCAAGGTCCCGCCCCGGAGACAGTACCATACAGAGTATAAGTACGTCCACTCTAGATAGAAACATTGCGCAGTACAACATTGACACATGTATTCGTTCGCCTCTATGACAATAAAAACATTGTTGTAAACCCCCACTTGAACCGAGACTTTGTTCATCATTTTAAACACTCAGGAGATAATACCTGTTTTAGTTGGAAAGGACTTAAGACCATTTACCACAGTTACAAATGTCAGAGTTGATACTTGGTTAAATAAATAAATCAGTGTGTTTTCATACCAAAACATATGATCTTACATAGAGAGTAACAGTAATGATTATAAAAGAGAAAACAGTTGTATTCTCAGGTACTTACAACTATACAACTCAGACATATTTGTTACAGTGGAGTTATGACACGCTTCCAGTATGTGGGTGGTGCTGATGTACAGCCCCAGTGGCCAATGAGGCGTCTACATATTTATATCTATGCGTGGGATTGGCTAACATGATAAATGAAGGATCTTTGATGAAACTAAAAGAAGTCAAAGAAGAGGAAGAACCCAAGAAGCAGACGGACAACAAGAGTACTCCCTTGTTCCCACACGGTATGGTATAGCATTATAATTTATACATAGGCCTACATAACATTTTAACAACCATAGGCCTCGGCTATAATATGTCAGCACTAATCAACGATGCCTGTTGTATTTTAATAAGATATTACAGGAAGCTGTACAAAGAACTTCTGCATTTCCACTAAATTTACTAACTGGTCTATGAATTCACTTTAACTTGTCAGTAATCATCTTTGCAAGAGAATGTGTGCACACAACTCGTTTATTTTTTAGAAAGCCTAATTTGTGCTCCATCACACTACCATGTGGTTCGCCGAAATTAGCAGATCTACAAGCACACAACACATCACATATAAAATGATACTTCCGTGAGTGCTGGTATTCTCCATGATTGTGCAATATGTTCTTTCTAATATTTTATTCATTTTCAGTGAGGCCTTATTAGACCCTCCAGAGAAACGTGATCATGCGATTGCGATTGCATAATTTACCTCATAATCAGCCAAATGGCACAGATTATGCAGGGTTAAAAAAAATAAAAAAGGGCGCATATTCACCTCAACAATCGCATATTTCTGCGCAAAACATGTGAAAGATACTGGTAGTAGCGGCCACTGAAGCCAAAATGCTGTGTTGCTTACCGTGTAATGAGGAATGAGGATACATTTCCACACTCACTTGTAAACCTTATGCACAGTAGCCATTTGGGTAGCCTTGGCTGTGAATCTACAGGGGGGGGGGGCATTCTAGCGTGCACGTGCGTGCTCTGTACCGTGCCGTATTTTGCGCGTGAAAAATGTACCGGCCACACGCCGTCCTACTCCGTGTGGCCCCCCAACAGCGACCCCCAGCATGACACCACTGGTCATCGGCCCTGTGCGCAACATGGCCCATGGCAATTCAAACTCACACAATAGGTGGATGATATGTCTATTGAGGAAGAAACCAGACAGTAGGCCTAGGCCTACAATGTAATACAAAATGGAATTCAATTTGTAACCGCAATGTATATGTTTTATATACACAAATAAGAACAGGTATTATTTTGCTGAATAAGTTCTGATGTAATTAGCGTTCAACTCATCAATTTCGCTTAATAACATAATAATTGTATTTGTCAGTAGGATATTATAGTCTAAGTTTTATAAATAGCTTATATTATATGTATAAAACCAGTTTTAATACATTCCCACGTTTTCAAACGCAAATGTATCCACGTATAGGCCTACCCTATGGGGGGGGGGGGGGCATTCTAGCGTGCACGTGCGTGCTCTGTACCGTGCCGTACCTTGCGCATGAAAAATGTACCGGCCACACGCCGTCCTACTCCGTGTGGCCCCCCAACAGCACAACACAATAGGTGGATGATATGTCTATTGTCTATTGATTCCCACGTTTTCAAACGCAAATGTATCCACGTATAGGCCTACCCCACTGGTAGTAGGCAAATAATACATTCAGATCATAAAATAGAAAAGGCTACATTTTATTTTATCATCAAGCTACTGCACCTCCACATTTCATGAATCCTTTTAAATGCATTGCGGCTCCATTCATTAATGTCCCAAGCAATTATTTTTGCCTTCATACATTAGTTAGCAGTTTATTATATCCTACTTTTACATCCAGGTAGTTTGGTCCAAATAAAATCTATAATATAGCGGAATTTCCTCACCTGGACAGCCTTGGGAAAGCGCAAAGGGCACATGGATTCCTCACATTTTAAGTAATGTGACAGATGCAGGTGCGCAAAGTAGCCTACGGCAGAATACTCTACACTGAGATATATATATATATATATATATATATATATATATATATATATATATATATATATATTATTTTATTATTTTTTTATATTAGGGCTGGGAAAAAAATAATCTAATTAATTAGAGGCTTTGTAATTAATTAATCGCAATTAATCGCATTTTAATCAATCAATATTTCACCTGAGAAGAGTGAAAAGCAATTTTTTCAAATGGATTTTGGCATACGTCTTTAAGTACATGTACTCAAGAACTGTACTTAAGTACAATTTTGAGGTATTTGCACTTGACTCTCGAGTATTTCCAATTTCTAATACTTTTACTTCTACTCCAGTAACTCCACTATATCTCAGAGGCAAATATTGTACTTTTTACTCCACTACAATTATTTGAAAACTTTAGTTACTAGTTACTTTGTAGATTTTGATTATTATTATAAAACATACCATGTAACCATGTGAAAATAGCAGATCTACAAGCGCAAGGCATTGTGAGCTTGTAGATCTGCTATTTTCCACCACTGGAGGCTGGTAGAATGTGTTGTTGTTACTGATGTTTTATAGTAGTTTAATTAATTATTAATAAAAATCGCGTGCGATAGGTCTATTGGGAAGGAGCCATTGCAACGTTATACTGATTGATCAATTGATCAATTATACCGTCACAATAACGGATGGACTTTATTGGACCACCCAATCAAAGTTGGACATATGAGAATAGAATGAAATAGAATACAGGATAGGTGGGCACCTCGATATAAAATTGGATATTTTGTTTAAAGAATGGTTTTAAGTAAGTATACATGATGTGAACATGCACGGTACACGCCGTGCGCTGGAATTAAAGCTGCCTTAAGAGAAGACTCGCTGAATACTACACGTGGTGAAAGTGGGCCGGAACGGTCAGGAACGGCCAGGAACGGCGTTCCGGTAAAAGATTCGGCACCGGAACGCCGTTCCGTTAAGAAAAAATCAAAGGCAGCTGTGAAAATCCCATATTAAATAACCTGCCACAGACCCATGGCCATGTTCAAGAAGAAAACATAATCTACTAACGTCAGATTAACATACAGTGCGTCACGAACATTCATTGTGCTATGTGCGTAAAACGGGACACCCGCACTCTCACAGATCCGTGATTTCCCCCCACTTTTTGTCTGACTTTTTTTTTTCTCCCCCCGTTCGGCGTTCCATATAAACTGCTGCTTTCATCCGTGAAGTAGTTTTAACTAGGCTACCTGGCTACTTCTACTTCTATTTCAAAATAAAACGTGTGTTGAATTGTACGTTCTAAAACTCCATGCTAGCTTGAGTAAAAAGTAAATAACACGGACGTGGGTCGTGGGACATTATGGAATATAAAGACTTTGGGGCAAAAGTTCATATTTACCACCATGCTCTCTGAAACCAAGACAATGTGGGCCTATGGAACAAAGTGTGTTCTCTTTCGTCATAAGGATAAGGATAATTTCTTTAACAGGTCCGTTCATGAAAGTCCTTGCGGTCTTGTTTCCAATGAGGGCCTGTGAGCAATTAGGGGTTAAGAGTCTTGCTCAGGGACAAATTTCATTTCATTGACACATTTGCTGGCCTTGCCTGGTATCGTACCTGGGGCAACCAGGGGCTCTGGCTCCCTAGGCTGGCTCACTAACCACTCAGCTATGGCCGACCCTTTTTTTTGACCGCCCATCTTTGCAGAAGGCGAGTAATTAATCTAATGCTGACAGTGGTGGAAAGTAACTAAGTACATGTACTCAAGTACTGTACTTGAGTATAATTTTAAGGTATTTTTACTTTACTGGAGTATTTCCAATTTGCAATATTTTTACTTCTATTCCAATACATCTCAGAGGCTGTTACGACCCCCTGTCTAGGGTAGGGGAGGTGACATAATAATGGAGGACAAAGTCGCTTTCAAAAATGAATTGATTTTATTTTCCTTTTTTTGTGCAGAGATTTCAAGCTCTTTTTGTCTTTTTTTCATAAGTGCCAAAAACTTCAGGGTGTCGGTTTACATTTGCAAAATGTCTACCTAATAAAGAAAATTACCCCCTAACCTAAACCTAACAAAAGAAAATATACAATACTAAACTTACTTTCCTAACTAAAGAATCAACAGAAACAAGGAAGTGGTTAAACCAAATAAAAAAGACCAAACACCCCTACAAGGCAAGTGAACAGATAAATACAATAATGAATGAAATAGGCAAATATATACAAAGTAACTAACTCAATAATACGGGTCAGAAAGCAACAGGTTTAACTATAAGATAACTAAAGATCAAACAAAGTAACTGAAGGACAAAGGAACAAACAAACAGGCTACATGGGTTCGGGGAGACAGAGGGATTGAATCTCTGCTTGCTCTTTCAAATGAGAGCGACCAGTCCCCCTGACAGTCAGGGCAGAATGAGCTTTTGTAGGTGAGCTTCAGAGAACAGCCAACCCTGGCTTGGGCGGAGACAAAGGGACGACGAATGGGAGCAGGGGAACAGGGCCAGAGGCTGGACCTGTCAATCTGGACAGCTGGAAGTCAATCACTCACTCACTCATACCAGCACCACAGCCAGACTCAAGACTCACAGCTTCCACCACCACTCATGACCTTATATGAAACATAGAAACACAACAATATAATACAAGCCACAAATAATCCCACAATATTCCAAAGCATCATAATTATACCTAAATAAACCAAATACAAATATATAATAATAAATACAAATACGGCTGGCCGTAACAGAGGCAAATATTATACTTTTACTCCACTACAATTATTTGAAAACTTTAGTTACTACTAGTTACTTTGTAGATTTAAATTATTATGACAAAACATACATAAACCGCTTCAGCCCTAATTAAACTTCGACAAGCTCACAAGCGATGACGCATTGTGAGCTTGTATATTTTCAAAATATTTTAATACATTTGATTTTAGCCATGGACCCCCATCTGAAAATGTTTTGTGCCAGGGACCCCCAGCAGAAAACATTTGTCTTAAAAAAGTATAAAAACAATGTTCAAATAGGCCTACTGCACACAAATAGCAGATGTACAAGCTTGCATCACGGGTGAACTGGTTGTATTTGGTATTGTACAGTATGGTCAAGTTGGATAATATAGCTCTATTTTCATCATGTGTATCAGGGGTGCAGCCATGGGTGGGCCTGGTGCACCCAATCGATTTAGCAAAAATAGATAAAAAATATTTTAATTAATTATTATTTTTTTAATAATAAATCGATAGTAATAAAAAACGGAAATAAAAGGGGAATAACCGCGAACCGAACCGAACCAAACCGAACCAAACCGCGAACCGAAAATGTTCAATGGTCACACATGCACGCGCGCTGCACGTGTGAACAAGGCCGTAATTGTATCACATTTGACTTGCAATTATCTTGAGGTATTGCACACTCTATTTGTCCTTTAATAAATAATTCAATATCAAACTCACAACAATAAAATATCAATGCACAGTAAAGTGCTGGGTGCGTAATTATTGTGAGTTTCAGTCTGAATATTGTTTAGTTTGTCGACTACGCCACTTTTTTTATAGAGGAGAGTCCCCTTTAAATACACCTTTACTTCTACAGGCTTTCACAGGTTCGAGTTACTGGTAAGTTTCAGTACTTTGGTTTTGAGAACACACACTTTAGAAAATTCCCCTGAGAAACTGGACACGGATGCAAAATGTATCAAAAAGGTAAGTATATTTATTGGTC
The DNA here is from genome assembly GCF_963280865.1 of Gymnoscopelus braueri. Lineage (NCBI taxonomy): Eukaryota > Metazoa > Chordata > Actinopteri > Myctophiformes > Myctophidae > Gymnoscopelus > Gymnoscopelus braueri. The sequence continues at coordinate 58,647,319 of NC_137612.1, forward strand.
CCTAATACAGTGGCTTCTTTGCCTTAAAAACAATCAAAATAACACTATACTAATAAAACCTAACTAAAACACAACAAAGTAATTTACACAACAACTATAAAATGAATTATAAAGTTGTGCAAATTACGCAGGGCTTGGTCAACAGGTTTGCAATTAGCAGGGGAAAAAGTGCTGTGCCAATAAAGTGCTTTGAGATACTCAACACGTTTCGTTTCAGGGGGAAATGCTGCATGTCCATATATGGGGGTAAGTAGGAAGAGGGTTTATGCCAGTCGTCTTTGTCTTCTTTTCTTCTGCTCTCCTTCTGCAATGATAGAAACTATGACCAGTTCACTGTGCATTGGTAAAGTACATGCGCGTTTTCACAGTTGGTGGTTTATACAAGGATGAACGTTGCATGGATCGGTACTCACTGACAGAACACGTTTCGTTTCAGGGGGAAATGCTGCATGTCCATATATGGGGGTAAGTAGGAAGAGGGTTTATGCCAGTCGTCTTTGTCTTCTTTTCTTCTGCTCTCCTTCTGCAATGATAGAAACTATGACCAGTTCACTGTGCATTGGTAAAGTACATGCGCGTTTTCACAGTTGGTGGTTTATACAAGGATGAACGTTGCATGGATCGGTACTCACTGACAGGCCAGGCTTTTACACCTGGCGCTGAGTAGGTTGCGTATGCAACGTTTATCACCACTCTCCGTCTCAGCGCTCCTTTTATGGTCTGGTCTCGGTTCGTATGGTCCTCTGTTTATGGTCTGGTCTCGCTCTCTCTTCCTCCCCTTCGGTTCGATCGTTCCTCCCTCTTGGCTCATAGATAGGTACACCTCGGCTTCCAACTGCTTGGTGGCTGGTGTAACTCGCTCAAGTTCCCTCACTTTATTCCGGGGCTCTCATACAACCTCCTCCTCTGCTTCCTCTCTCCGTCTGACCCTCCTTCTCTCTGGGCTCTGCTTCTGCTTTCAACTGTCCCGCCTCCTCTTTTATACCTGTCAAAACCACACCTCTCTCTTCCTTCATTTGTCCGTGGTGACATAATGTCTGGGGACATTGGCCATGACCGTGGCCTTGGGCGGGACCTCGTGACCACCTCTCTGCCACTGAATGTCTCTCAATGAGTGAACCAAGGGACCGGGGGAAAACAATTGTAAAACAGTGCAAAACGGTTGTACAAAAATAATAAGATGGTGGTTAAATGAGCAAATAATTATACATTAAGCACCAATAAAAACATTTACAAAAGTTTTAAGAAACCCCCGTTTCACCTTTGTCACATTCCCCCCTACTTTTCCGTTGGCAGTCCCTGACAACTGGTTCTAATCGTCATGTCCATACCTCTCAGGTGGCTGTCCTAGGTTCGCTCTTCCAGAGCGTCGCGGACCTTCAGGTTCCCTAGGACCGGGAAAAAAACCCTATATAAGGCGGCCATACAGGTCCCACCGGTTCTGACACTGGGGCAGGTGCGGGGCTCTCCATCGGGGACCTGGGGGCTATACACACTTTTAATGCATTCCTATGGATCGTTTTATCTCGCCCTCCTTTCTCAGGTCGGATCCTATATACTAACCCCGCATCCCCCACCCTCTCCAACACCACAAAAGGTTCTGGGTCCCACCATGGGCCCAGTTTACCTTGTCCCTGGCGGTTCCTGTTTCGCACCCATACTCATAAACCTGTTTACGCTGTGCTGCTATATTTACCATTTTTTTCTCTGCTGTCCTATACGCTGTGGCCATTCGTTTCTGGTGATCCTGCACCCAATCTCCCACTCCCATTCGATTCTGTGACAGCGGTACTCCTAATGCTACATCTACCGGACGCCTCAGATGGCGACCGAACATTAAGAACGCAGGGGCATAGCCTGTAGCACTATGTTCAGTATTGTTATAAGCATGTACTAACTCAGGTAGGTGTTCATTCCATCTTCCTTGGCGATCAGTATCTAAGGAGCGCAACATGTTCAACAGGGTTTGGTTAAACCTCTCCACCCCCCCATTACCAGCTGGGTGGTAAGGGGTGGTGCGACTCTTAGTAATACCGTAAGTATGACACAATTGCTGCATTAATTCAGATTCAAAATTTGGGCCTCTGTCAGAGTGGAAACGAGCCGGGCAGCCAAAGGGCTGGATAATATGTGTCCAAAGCGCACGGACAGTCGTGGGCGCTGTTTGGTCACGCGTTGGAATAGCCCAACTGTACCGAGTAAACAAATCGGTTGCTACAAGAATATTCTGCCATGCATCATTAGGTCTACCTAATGTGAGGAAATCAATAGCCACTACCTCCATAGGATACGACACTTTAAATGGCTGTAAGGGGGCCCTCGGTTCTAACCTGTCCTTCAGTAGGCTGCAGGCGACACAACCTCGCTGGAACTGGCGCACCGCCCCCTCCATGCCCGGCCAGTAGAACCGGCGCCGAAGCTGCGCCAAAGTCCGGTCTAACCCGGCGTGTGCCGCGGCCACATGGAGTCCTTTCCACACCTCCTCTCGTCGCGCTCCTGGACAAACAAGTTGTGAGTATGTTTCTTGTGTATGTTGATCAGTCACTTGCCTATATAACACATTGTCTCGTATGCGTAACCTGTCCCATTGTCGCAGCAGCTGTCTGGCTTCCCGTGACCAACCCTTCTTCTCCATAAGGGTAGGCAGCCTCCTCCGCTCTACACAACTCCTCACCATTTGGATGTCTGGATCCCGATCCTGTGCTTCCCGCCACTCAGCTCCAGCCCACCCATCCTCCCTAGCCACCGGCGTCAACTCCACCACGGCCACTCCTACAGGTTGAACAGGGAATCTAGACAGGGCATCTGCATTTGCATTGTTTTTTCCAGGTCGGTACTTTATGTCGTATGTGAACGATGCTAATTGGGCCGCCCAGCGCTGTTCCACAGCGCCTAGTCGAGCTGTTTGAAGATGCGCAACGGGGTTATTGTCTGTATATATTGTAAACTGAGCGCCGGTTAAATAATCCTTAAATTTTTCTGTCACGGCCCATTTAAGGGCCAAGAGCTCTAACTTAAAGGAACTATAATTTGCATCATTTTGCTCGGTCGGGTGTAGACTTCGGCTGGCGTAGGCAATCACTCGTTCCTGGCCATCCTGGACCTGCGCCAGAACCGCACCGAGCCCACGGCCACTCGCATCAGTATATACCACAAAAGGCTGGTCATAATCTGCGTAAGCCAGTATTGGAGCCTGCGTGAGGGCAGTTTTTAGAGCATTAAACGAATTTTGGCATTCAGGGGACCACACTATTTTACACTGGTGGGACTTGACATCATTTGGGATTCCGATTAACAAACTATTTAGTGGCCTAGCTATAGCAGCAAACGAGGACACAAAGCGGCGATAATACCCGGCCAGACCTAGAAAAGCGCGGACCTCACGGACAGTCGAGGGTGGGGACCAATCTCTTACCGCCGCCACCTTTTCAGGGTCCGGTCGCACTCCCTCCTTGTCTACAACATGGCCCAAGAATTTTACCTCCTTTTGGAGGAGCTTGCATTTGTCCAAACGCAACTTCAGTCCGTGTCTCCACAACCGCTCGAAGACCTGGTCAAGGTGCTGCATGTGAGAGGAGAAGTCAGGTGAATAAACAATAATGTCATCAAGGTACACTAATAACGATTCTGTCACCTGGCCACTCAAACATCGCTGCATTAGTCTTTGGAAGGTTGCGGGGGCGTTACATAACCCAAACGGCATCCGCTGGAATTCGAACAGTCCTAGGGGGGTGGTGAACGCTGTCTTCTCCCGATCCCGAGGGTCCATGCCCACCTGCCAATACCCGCTAGCCAGGTCGAGTGTGGAGAACCACTGGGCTTTGGTCAGGCTCGTTAAGGTCTCCTCGATCCGAGGTAAGGGGAAAGCATCTTTGTGGGTTACTGCATTCAGTTTTCGGTAGTCGACGCAGAAACGCCAGCTGCCATCTTTTTTCTTCACCAGGACAATGGGCGCTGCCCATGGACTGCAACTTTCTTTTATCACTCCCTTGTCCAGCATGTCACTCAGTAGAGTCTTCATTTCTCTGTACATGGAGGGCGGCAGCGGTCGGTGCCTCTCACGAATGGGTGCCGCGTCTCCAGTCGGTATTTGGTGCTGTACAACGTCCGTCTGCCCGAAATCCTCATCATGGACTGCAAACACCTTCTTCCATTTACACATCATCGCATGCAGCTCCTTCCTCTGCTGTTCAGGTAAGTCATCTCGTCGGGTCAACTCCTCCATCTCCTCAGGTAAGGTCTTCACTGGTCCATCGTCTTCTATGCTCACCAGGGACACTTCCACTGCTCCATCGGTTCCCAGGGACAGGTTCAGGTCTCGTCTCCCGCGGACGTCGGCCTCCTCCACCGGATACAGCTTCCCTAATTTTTGATATCGGCCCACGGACAGGCTATACGAGTGGGGGTTGCAAATGCGCACTGGGACTCGACCATTACGCACGGTGACCAACGCTCGGGCCACTCCCAGATCCTTCCCTTCCGGTATGGCCTCCATCAGGGCCTCGTATTCTGCTCCATTTGGTCCTTTCCATGCACGGCCCCATACTACTAATTCACTGCGGGGCGGGGACTCGGATTCTCCGCCGGCCGACAGGCCACACATAGCCCAACGCTCCATCTTCGTGGGTTACGGCTTCCACCCTCCTACAGGCGGCGAAGGCTTCTCTCCATGGCGTCCTCTCCTGTTGGCATGGAAACACAGACCTCCCAGGTAATTTAAATAGTGCGTGCCACACGGCGTGGACCACATTCATTCCAATTATCAGCGGCTGGATACAATGTTCATCTTTCACAATTACTATTCCTCTTCCAGGTATCTTCAGTCCTTCTAATTCTAAATCGAATATGGCATAGCCAGAGTATGGTAAATCGAGACCATTCGCTGCCCGTAGGCTAAACACCAGAGGCCCATTTTCCATCTTTTCTTGTGAGAACTTTTCGTTAAACAAACTCTGTTGCATCAGCGTTACTTGGGACCCCGTATCTAATAAACCCCGCAATTTGACTCCCCCCATCATTATCCCAATTGTCGGACATTCCCCAATAAACACTTCATTGGCCCTTAACTTTTTCAGTGAACGTTGCACCTCTGCCCCCCGGACCTCGGCGACAGGGCGTACTAGTTTAACTGAGCTCGATCGGATCTACAGAACCTCGCTATATGACCAGCCTGCCCACACTGTCCACATATCGGCCTACCTCCTTCATCCTATTCATAGCGCTGAGAGGCCGTGTACCGTCGTTCAGGTGGGGGCGGAGTGCGAGATCGTGCATCAGCGGTGCCAGTGCGGAGGAGCGGTCTGATTTCTTTCATGAGTTCCTGCGTGAATCCTTGCATTTGGGTTTTAACGTCGTCCATGATTTCCTGTTTTAACTTTTCTCTCCAAGCGGGGTCCTGAGAGGGTTTGGGGACAGAAATAGGATTAACAGCGTGGCACATTATTTCAGTAGTTCCATGTTCAGCATCTAACAGACAGGCTTCTTCGCGCAGAGCAGCAAAATCTTCATCAGGGTGTCGTCGAGCATATACTTTTAAGGCTTGGCCCAGAGGGCCCTCAGCTAAGCCCATAATAAACTGATCACGAAGAATGGCATCGGAGGGAGCGGTGCCTGAGTCGTGTCGCCGCAGCCCACAAAACAGCTCTCTAAGTCTCAGGATATAGGTTTGTACATTCTCTCCTGCACGCTGTGCGCACCCATAAAATAAAGAGCGCATTTCTGCGACTGAAACAGTTTCTTTATATAAAGTGTCTAAGTATGTAAAGATTTTTGCCACTGTGTCACGTTCGCCATCATCAACCACACTAATTTGCCGTTTAGCTTCGTTCGTGAGTGTTTTGATTACAATAGCAACTTTTTTTACTTCTGTTAGTTCCTGGGTACTTAATAATCCTTTGATCTGCTCTTTCCATTCCTTATATCTACTCTCACCTTCTGTACCACCAAAAGTGGGCAACCACGGGGCACCGGGATACACTGGCATCATCATCATTATAAAGCAAAAACAAAACACAAAAATAACAAAATAACAGTACAGTTTCTCTTAAGGGTTTTTTCTGTGTGTTCTCAACCAGTCCTGCCGCGCTACGCCAAATATGTGAACAAGGCCGTAATTGTATCACATTTGACTTGCAATTATCTTGAGGTATTGCACACTCTATTTGTCCTTTAATAAATAATTCAATATCAAACTCACAACAATAAAATATCAATGCACAGTAAAGTGCTGGGTGCGTAATTATTGTGAGTTTCAGTCTGAATATTGTTTAGTTTGTCGACTACGCCACTTTTTTTATAGAGGAGAGTCCCCTTTAAATACACCTTTACTTCTACAGGCTTTCACAGGTTCGAGTTACTGGTAAGTTTCAGTACTTTGGTTTTGAGAACACACACTTTAGAAAATTCCCCTGAGAAACTGGACACGGATGCAAAATGTATCAAAAAGGTAAGTATATTTATTGGTCCCTAATACAGTGGCTTCTTTGCCTTAAAAACAATCAAAATAACACTATACTAATAAAACCTAACTAAAACACAACAAAGTAATTTACACAACAACTATAAAATGAATTATAAAGTTGTGCAAATTACGCAGGGCTTGGTCAACAGGTTTGCAATTAGCAGGGGTTTCTGTGCAACAATACTTCATAAGAAAAGTGCTGTGCCAATAAAGTGCTTTGAGATACTCAACACGTTTCGTTTCAGGGGGAAATGCTGCATGTCCATATATGGGGGTAAGTAGGAAGAGGGTTTATGCCAGTCGTCTTTGTCTTCTTTTCTTCTTCTCTCCTTCTGCAATGATAGAAACTATGACCAGTTCACTGTGCATTGGTAAAGTACATGCGCGTTTTCACAGTTGGTGGTTTATACAAGGATGAACGTTGCATGGATCGGTACTTACTGACAGGCCAGGCTTTTACACCTGGCGCTGAGTAGGTTGCGTATGCAACGTTTATCACCACTCTCCGTCTCAGCGCTCCTTTTATGGTCTGGTCTCGGTTCGTATGGTCCTCTGTTTATGGTCTGGTCTCGCTCTCTCTTCCTCCCCTTCGGTTCGATCGTTCCTCCCTCTTGGCTCATAGATAGGTACACCTCGGCTTCCAACTGCTTGGTGGCTGGTGTAACTCGCTCAAGTTCCCTCACTTTATTCCGGGGCTCTCATACAACCTCCTCCTCTGCTTCCTCTCTCCGTCTGACCCTCCTTCTCTCTGGGCTCTGCTTCTGCTTTCAACTGTCCCGCCTCCTCTTTTATACCTGTCAAAACCACACCTCTCTCTTCCTTCATTTGTCCGTGGTGACATAATGTCTGGGGACATTGGCCATGACCGTGGCCTTGGGCGGGACCTCGTGACCACCTCTCTGCCACTGAATGTCTCTCAATGAGTGAACCAAGGGACCGGGGGAAAACAATTGTAAAACAGTGCAAAACGGTTGTACAAAAATAATAAGATGGTGGTTAAATGAGCAAATAATTATACATTAAGCACCAATAAAAACATTTACAAAAGTTTTAAGAAACCCCCGTTTCACCTTTGTCACACACGCGCAAAAACAAAAACAGAGGACACTGACTCTGCTAACCTAAGGTCCAAGGGTAGGGCATTCCAGAGCAACGGTGCCCGGGCCGAAAAGGCCCGGTTCCCCCGTGTGACAAAGTGTGTTGTGGGAGGATCCAGGAGGGCCCAATCCGAGGATCTCTAAGCTGGCGAACTGTCTCATGAGGTTTTAGCATGTCCACAATGTAACTGGGGGCCAGTCCATGTAGGGCTTTAAAATCTATTCTGTAGCTCACGGGCAGCCAATGTAGGGCAGCCAGGATGGGTGTGATATGCTCTCTTTTCTTTGTGTTGGTGAGTAACCTAACCTAGCAGCAGAGTTTTGCACCATCTGGAGACGGGATATTGTTTTTTTTATTGATACCTGAGTAGAGGGAGTTACAGTAATCTAAGCGGGATGAAATAAAGGCATGTATGACGGTTTCCAGGTCTGCAGTGGATATGAATGATTTTATCTTGGCTAATCTGGTAGTAGCAGGACTGGACTACTCTTGTGACTTGTGTGTGAAATGAAATGGCTGGGTCAAAAATTACACCTAGGTTACGGGCAGTGAGGGTGATATTTGGAGCTAAAGTGCCAAGTTCAGAGTGGAAGGAGTGGGTGGAATTTGGGGGGCCGAATAAGATTTTGTTTCGTTGAGTTGTAAAAAAATTCTGGGACATCCATTTTTTGATGTCCGAGAGACATTCAAGCAGGCGGGGTATGTTTCCTGTGACACCAGTTTTTAAGGGTATGTACAGCTGTGTATCATCTGCGTAGCTATGAAAATGGATGCCATGGTGACGAATGATGTTGCCAATTGGCAACATGTAGATTGTGAACAGGAGGGGGCCCAAAATCGAGCCTTGTGGAACACCGCATTTAAAAGGAGCCTGTGATGAGGAGGCCTCCCCAATCACGACTGAAAAACTCCTGTCCGTTAGGTACGAGCGAAACCACTCCAAGGCTACCTCATTTATGCCGACCAGGTCTTTTAAAATTGAGTGATCGACAGTATCAAAAGCAGAGCTAAGGTCTAAAAGGAATAAAATTGTACAGTCACCAGAGTCCGCATTAATTAAAAGATCATTAGTCACTTTTAAAAGTGCCGTCTCTGTGCTGTGCAGTGCCCTGAAACCCGACTGAAATTTCTCAAAGACAGAATTAAAATTCATAAAAGTAATCAGTTGCGAGGACACGATTTTTTCTAAGATTTTTGATAAAAACGGCAATTTGGAAATGGGTCTAAAATTATTTAAAACAAGGCGGTCAAGTGACGTTTTTTTTTAAAGCAGTTGGACCAGGGCATTTTTAAAATGTGAGGGAAATATTCCAGTGGACAATGAACAGTTCATAATGTATACTATATGGGGGGCATTGGGGCAACAGTCTGTATGTTCTCCTTAAAAAATTTGGTGGGAATGATATCAAGGGGGCATGATGAGGATTTCATGTGTGTGATGATTTCCAAGAGTGTTGCTGTTGTGATTGGGTTGAATGAGGTGAATTGGGAGGGTGGCACCGGACAGTCACCAGGCACTGTTGTTTCAGCGGACAACTGCTGTCTAATTCCCTCTATTTTGTTGGTGAAATGTTGGAGGAACTCTTCGCATTTATCTGGGGAAGCTTCTTGGGGCTGACTGGGTGGTGGGCTAATGACAGATTGGATTGCTTGGAACATTATCCTGGAGTTATGGGCGTGGGAGGCAATTAACTTGGAAAAATTGTCCTTTCTGGCATCCTTAACAGCTGACTGATATTTGTGCATCAGATCTCTGAGGTAGTTGTGTGAGGACATGAGTTTATCTTTTTTCCATTTTCGTTCTGCCTTTCTGCATTGTTTTTTAATTTCCCTAGTCTGTTCATTTTGCCAAAGAATTGTCTTAGGCTTAGCATATTTGATTTTGAATGGGGCAATGCAATGGAATCAAGGATATGAGTACATACATGCTGTTAAAACCATTGACTAGGTCATTAACTGAAAGTTGGGCTGGGGCAGTTGGAGGGGAAAGGCAGAGATGAGCTGGAAAAGCCTGTTGGAAGCGCTGGTTGGAATTTGGTTTAAAGGATCATGAGCGGGAGGATTAATAAGACATGGCCACACTGAATATGACGTTACCACGACTTTAAAAATAATAATCTGCAATATGGCCCCTAATAACCCTAACCCTATTAAGGGCTTTGTTGAGTGTCTATTTATATACGTATCTCCATATTTAAACTTTTCATGTTGTTGTTTTTGTTTTCTTTTGTTTTTTGTCAATCCTCATAGTGTCATGCAAAAGTTGCAAAAATAGCCGATCTACTCAAGCTCACAATGTCTTTTATTGAAACAATAAATGCAATAAAATACAAATACACACATTATTCAAAAGGATATACACAATTAATAATACATTAATAATACAGTGTTATTGTATAGTTCATGCATGATGAAGGATATCAGTGATTATTGCTAACTGTAACTTCATGTACATTAATTCATCTTTCAATTTATCTCAGCAATCTGGGAGTGTCCTGTATCTGTCTGACCAAAAGACTGGCTGTCTGACGGCACCTGTCTGTCTGCCACCCGACTGCAAGACTGCCTGTCTGACTGCACCTGTCGACCATCAGTGCCTGCAGGTAAAAAACCTGGGTGTGATCAGCTTGTGATATACTAGATAGAATGATGTTTAACCACTTAAACCCTATACTGTATACTTAGTTGATCAGGGTCCCACAGGGCTCTATACTACTGCTCTGTTGTCCTTCTACACCAAATCTTTTTACTGAAAAAGCTCTACAAGCTCACAATGCTTTGCGGTATTTTTTGCTGAATGCTCGACCCAGAGTAGGGCTCATGTAGTTAAGTGTGAGACTCAAGCTGAACTAGATTTCTGTCTAGTTCCCTTGTTTTGGGTTTATCTGCGACCGGCAGCTGCTACAGGTTGTGATCTGGGAACTGGGGGTAATAAAATGTATGTAACTACTGTAGGACTGGGGAGGTATGTAACTTTTATTGCTGTGGTGAAACAGCAATGTGTCCCAGTGGTTAACCGCACCGTTAAGTTAAGTGACTGTTAAGTTTAGTTTATCCCCCAATACCCAATAGACCTATTGATCAGTTGAATGAATGAGCATGTAGCTCAAACAGGAAGGCCAGAGCTGGATCTCCGAATGAGCCTGTCCTCCTCTAGGATTTGACACTTTTGGTATCAGCGTTCAATACTTTTGTGTGAGACTGTAGTATGATCAAGTAGGGCATTCATTTACGGAAAAACATAAAGTTAAAATATGAAGATAAGAGGTTTCTGCCCGATTGCTATTGGACACTATATTACTATCACAATATAGAGCTATTTAACACTGTTACTGAACAAACACTGTATAGCAATGATTACTATCACAATATAGAGCTATTTAACACTGTTACTGAACAAACACTGTATAGCAATGATTACTATCACAATATAGAGCTATTTAACACTGTTACTGAACAAACACTATAGCAATGATTACTATCACAATATAGAGCTATTTAACACTGTTACTGAACAAACACTATAGCAATGATTACTATCACAATATAGAGCTATTTAACACTGTTACTGAACAAACACTGTATAGCAATGATTACTATCACAATATAGAGCTAATTATCACTGTTACTGAACAAACACTGTATAGCAATGATTACTATCACAATATAGAGCTATTAGCACTCTTACTGAACAAACACTCTATAGAAAAATAACTTTCACACGTTTCTAACTTGTCTTTACAAACTGGTTTTAACCTGTCAGAAATAATCATCTTTGGAAGAGAATGGGCACACAACTGTTTTGTTTTAGCTTTATACTGAGTGCACTGTTTACAAAGGCTAAGCAATGCATTTTGTGTTTAAACGTTTAATGTGACACTTCCTGGTATATGTCTCTGTCAGGTGGAAACCTTGTATGTCCAAAACTGTCACTTTTCAGGAAATGTAAAAATAGAAGCAGATCTACAAGCTCACAACGTGTCGCAACGGCACACATTATGAGCTTGTAGATCTGCTATTTTTCCTACTTTGTTTTGACAGTAGTATGATGCAGTAGGGCTTTAAATTAGCCTACTAAAAGAAAGTAAAAAGTTTAAATATGGAGATACAGAGTTACAATTATCTTTCTAATTTCCTTCTACATTTGTAGTGAGGCATTATTATATTTTAATCATGAGTAAATGTGTACATTGGTGGTGTTCATATATTGTAGCTGTTGGGCAGAACAAATCTCCATTTTTCAACTTTTATCATTTTTATTAACAACTTTTCTAATACATCAGTGCTATTGAACACCTTTTATGTCTGTGTGTGGGTTTTACAAATATTGAACGATGAAAAGTATTAAAAAGCGCTTCTAAACCTCCTAACTCCATTGCATCCTCAAACTGTAGGTCAAACCACCTAACAACAACTTTGGAGATAATTGTTTGTTGATGGGGCAGTATTGTGTTGTTCTAAAAACATACTTTATTTATAATTTCCTGAAAAGTGAATATTTTGGACATAGTTGGTTTCTGCCCGACAACAGAAATATATTTCATCGTGGTATGATTAACACTTTACTACTACCAATACAAATCATCATATCCAAACATGTATGTCCTGGTATGCAGTGTCACTCCCTCCAGTAGTCATAAACGACACAGTGGTTCTGCATACTGATTTCTGTTTATTTGAAGCACTCTTACGGCTCAAATAACACCAACATCGAACTACATAAAATAAAGCATAAACAAACAAACACTTGCATTAACAACAGAAACATGACGTAAACATTGTACAAATAAACAAACACATAACAACTAAAGCAAACACACCTTGCTGGCTGAATATAGACTGGTAAAGGGAATGAGTCCACGTGCCCACGACAGACTCACAGCAACAAAACTGCAATACAAATAATTTCATCAACCAAACCGTTCAACCCATATAATGTTCAATTCTTTAGGCATTAAGTCCAGGACAACCACATACCTGTCTCACTCTCCCTGTCCCTGTCTCACCTCAAGGGAGGAAGTGCAACCACTAACGTGTCCGTGTCCCAGCCTCCCTTATAAGGAGTTCCGGGCATTTGACTTAGTTTCCGGTACAAAATACTACTTCTAATAAAGCAACTCAACGAAATGGGCATGGATAATGGGCATAAATAATTATATTAAATAAGAACAAAAATAAGAAATAAAATGATTACTCTGGCAGTTACATGCAGTACATGCCAGCAGGGTCACATTGGAGGAGTATTATTTATTAATTTAACTTATTTCTGGAAGAACAGGACGCTTATCATACAGTTATTGACTATTAGACATATACATTTTGTTTTAAATATCCACATGTTGACAATCTAGACATAGCTAATGTTCTGGACACTTTATTTGATATTGTGTAAATATCCATAGACATTTTACCTGGAAATACCTCTAATCTGGTTGTATAGTACAGTTATTGTAACATGTGGGCTGGGTGAAGGATATCAGTGATTACTGCTAACTGTAACTTCTTGAAGACCAGGGCCCCCCAAAATAATCATATTTGAAAGGGTCACCCTCGTCTCTGAGCTAAATTTTGCAAAAAATTCAATTTTCATGACGACTTTAATTCCAATTGGATAATCATATCATGATCAAGAGAATGGGTGATATTTTCGCGGAGCTAAAAAAAAAAAAAAAACTCTGTAGTCTCCTAACATAGAGGGCCATTTCATGCTCAGGGGCCCATTTCATGCTCAGGGGCCCCTGGGCACGTGCCCATATGGTAGTTCCGGCCCTGGTGATTGGTTTTATTGTTGTAACACCCAAAACACACCTATGCATCATGTAACGGGTAGCGCAGGTGTTTTAGGGATACGGCTGGTGTCCGAAGATAGCAACATTAACATTAATTAACATAAAATATCAGTCAGGAATCATGTCACAGTCAGTCAGAAGGGAGTGACATTTTTAAGAGTTGGCACTGTAGACCAGTCTTATTTGGTTAATGTTTATTTATGTTTATAACCATGATTTGTTTTTCTTTTCTCTGTTCTATTTTTTTAGGGAACACCCAAGGTGCTCTGCGGGAAGATAGTAAGGAAAATAAAGATGCCCTTGTGTCATTTTAGCAGCCTACCTGTTTGCGATCCTATCCATGCATCAGTGTTATTATTATCATTTTACTGAAAAGGTTTAAGCCTGTTAGGCTGCTTCTAAGAGACAGTAACACCTCTGACTGTGCATGGGAATGCAATGTAAACCTTCCAGCTGCTGCTTTGAGAAGACAACAATTTCAGTACACACTTTCACCGGAAGAGAGACTGTTTTCTGTGCAGAGCAGCTTTATCAATGACGTTTCACATCCAATTCTCAACTGTGTCGTGGACAGACTTTCAGAGAAGTGGGTGTTAACCGATATTGAGCAGGAAGAGGCCAACAGCATACAGAAGAAAACTGACATGGCACGTTTTCCCATCAATACAGTGAGACCCAAAGGACCTGATGCAAGACTTGATAAAAGGCTTGATAAAAGCCTTGATAAAAGCATTGATGAAAGCATTGAAACCACGATAATGATTCTCTTGTTAATCGACCCGTTCCTCTGTATTCCTCCTCTTATGTTGGCTAAAAAAGCAGAGGTACAGGAGTCTGACATTCCCTCTTCCAAAGATACTCCACGGGAAACAATTACACCTAACAGGCCTCCCTCTGTTGACATAGTTTCCCCCATGTTGTCTTCCTCATCCACATCACAACAGTTTGTCCAATATTCCCCAGAAGAAATGTCATGTGACACAGCCTGCGATGTCTCAACCACAGACCATCCTGTTACAGAGTCACTGTCCTCTCCACATCCCTCATTGGAGCTCCATGATGAAACTGGTCTAAAAACATGCTTCAGTGGTTTGAGGATACAAGAATCCAGCCCCCTGCCTCGTTCTCACAGCTTACCCTCACTGAGACAAATTCCATGTATAGAGAACAAGGCCAGTTTCAGAGTAAAGCGCTCCCAAAGCTTAAATTATTTTACACTGCTTGACAAAACACAAAGAATGACACCTGATATAATTGTTGTAGAAAACAAGGAAAGCTACAGGTTCCACTGCACCAAAGCAGGACTGTTCCATTGCAGTGTGACCGGCCTGGTATTTAAGATGGAGGCAGATGGAGATGTGACTTACAGGACAGTCCCTTGGAACCAAAGGCTTCTAGCACATCTTGGCAAGAAGCCTGCGGGACCACTGTTTGGCATAACAGGTCTTCAGGGGTCTGTGTGTCAGTTACACTTTCCACATTGTGAGATCCTCTCCAAAGGTGGAGGCAAATCCTTGTCTGTTCTCCATGTGATGAATGCTGGCATTGAGCTGATCAAGCCCGATGTGATCACAGAAACTCATGTCATCATAAATGTAACTGAATTCTGTCACTATGGTGTTGTCAACGAAGACAACAGCCGCAATCCTCCAACTTCAGGTTTTTTTGTAGATGCCATAAAGTGGGTGACATCATTCTTTGTACCAGCCCCCAAGGTTTGCAATCCTATCCATGTATTGGTGTTACTGTTTTACACACCACTGATTGATGATAATCTCAGTTCAATTGTGAACATATTGCTGTTACCTGGGAATGTTGTGCTGAAAGAAGCACTGGAGGAAAGGAGGAAGATACATGCGGAAGAGACTTACGTTGAAATGCCTCAATGTGAACTATTGCCAGATCAAGAATATACCCTCTCCATTTCCCCTCAAAAGGATTCCATCAGAATTCTACCAAAGAAAGCAAAAGTTTCATCCTACAGCAAGTACCATGCAACATTTATAATTAATTTATTGGAGAGGTTTGAGCATGTTAGCTTGTTTCTTAAAGACAGTAACGCCTCTAACTGTCCATGGGAAGGTTTTGTAAACCTTTCACCTTTTGCTTTAAGAAGACAACAAGTTCAGCGTACACTGAGTCTTTCAGGAGAAGAGAGACTGTTGTTTGTGCGGAGCAGCTTCGTCATGAGCGTTTCAGATCCTGTTCTAAACCTTCTCCTAGACCGCCTTTTACAGATGGGGGTTTTAAAGGATGAGGAGCGGCAGAAGGCCGATGCCATGCAGGTGAAAAATGAAAAGGCACGTTTTGTCATCGATACAGTGATGAGCAAAGGCAAGGCTGCAAGTTCAAGCATGATATTGTTTCTCAGTGAAACCGATCCATACCTCTCTGGAAATCTTGGGTTGACGTAAAGCGCGCACGTGTAGCAGTAGTGCGGCTCAGAGCCTCTGCCTGATAACCAAATGCCTAAAATCTCCCCCGGCCAAGGAGGGTCATTGATCATACAATGATCATATTAGTGTAGATGTAGAGAACACCCTGGAGCAGCTTGGACAATTCACGTCTTTTTTGTTAAGGTGCTTAGTACAAAAAATTGTGACTGACGTTGCGATGCTACTGCATCTTCCTCAGAGTCAACTCATGATCATTGTAGTGTATCTGCTATACAGTAATGATGTAGTTGAGGCCTTCCTTTCTATTCATGACATTGTAGCCATGTTGAACTGACTGTAAAAGTTGTTACTGTAAAAGAGAACTGTAAATACCCAAGAGAAAACTATTAACGTTTATGGGTCCACTGTTGCAACTGCTGCTAATTGATTAGCTATTCTACCAGTCTAAGACAAGAACCTATCATTTGTTCTCATTGTATATTTCTATTATACGATTTCTTCTCTTTAATATACGATTACTTTTAGAATGTTTTGGTGGTGAAAATGTTTGTTTGTTTGTTTGATTGATTGGCATTGCTCCATGATTGGACCATGCCTCTCTTTGTTCCTCATTATACCATACTGGACATTTATTTCAGTTTATTCAGATACCTGATGAAGATCATTTGACCAAAACCTACTGTAATAAAAAAAATGCTAAGTGAAGTGACAGTGTGTGGGACTGCTCCTTTTTATCAATGTTCTTCCTATGCACCTGTCCATTGTAGCTGTGCAAAATGACTTTATCTACAATGGCGGCTATTGGTTGGAATTATTTCCCTTCATCAGTAACTAGACCAGAATGTTTGTAAACAAACATGTAGAACATATAGATGTTTATGGATAGAAGAAAATCATATATTTCTAATATTCAGTAACACTATCATAAGTGTCCTGTTCTTCCAGGAATAAGGTTAATGAATAATAATGCTACAATGCCACGATGCCGTAAAAAAAAAATTGGTTGTGGTGATGTCATGATGAATTGGTCCATTAAGGGGCAGCTTTGCACTCAGCATCAAGTGATGACAGTTATTAAAAGTGAAGCACCTGCAGGGCATTGAAATACATGGTAAAGAACTTGCCAGGGCTCTGATGTAGACACAGAGGATGTGTCCAAGGTGAAGCACGCACATCCACAGACTTTCCTTCTTCTTTTAATTGACTGAAGATGTTCCTGTTGCTGATGATGATAGTGAGGACCCACAAAGGAGAGACAGCAGCTTTCTGTTCTGAACATGAAGCAGCTTTCTGATCAGTCAGATGGAGAATCCATGGACCATACCAAACACCTACCAGAGGAACTATATCAGAACCCTCAATCATACTGTCATAAGATGTACGTCAGCGATATGGCTGCAACTATTGATTATTTTCTTCCATATTATTTTATACATTATTTTGTTGATCAATGGAATGTCTGAGAAGCACATTTCAACCCCTGAATTTACCTTGATCCACTAAGTATAATGGTACACGTTTAATGTTATTTCGATGACCCTAAGGATTACATTATAGGGATTACATTAAACTTTTTTTAAATTACTATGACCATTTGCCCTGGGTCAATATACTGTATGTACTTCTCTCTCCTGATTGGAAGTAACTGAAACACTGATTAGAATGGGAATACAGAGCTATTTAAGACTTATTTTAACAAATATCACTTTAACGCCCTTTTAGGTTGCCAAGTTAAGTCTTATATTGTTAATACAATATAACTACTGCAGTGTTTGTTTAGTCTCCCTGCTCTTCTAATGAGACATTTAAATCCTGTGGTCAAGTAGGACACCTACTGGTTGACAACGGTTATTGCATAAACCTAAAAAATAAGGAACCCACCTTCCCAGATCTGATTTTTCTTTTGGTTCAAATGTAAATTTGGGGGTTCACACCGGGTACTCAGGTTTGAAGTTATATTTCATAAGTTATATTAGATTTGAATCCTGGGTAGGATATAAAAGTTATATTAGGTTTGAATACTGGGTAGGATATAAAAGTTATAAGGTTTGAATCCTGGTAGGATATAAAGGTTATGGATATTAGGTATGAATCCTGAGTAGGATATAAAAGTTATGGATATCAGGTATGAATCCTGGGTAGGATATCAAAGTTATGGATATTAGGTTTCCATGAACTGAGGCCTGGAATCAAACCTGGGACCTTTGGCTTCTCCGGCAGCCTCTCTAAGCTATCGCCGCCCTTGATTCAGCTATGGCCCCCCAAATATATAAGATTGCAACACAATATTGGGGTCCTTGGCCTAAAAAAACGTTAAAGACCGCTGTCCTTTCCATAGAAGAGATTCTGACTTCCATGTAATCGAAATTACTAGTCGTGGTGACTGAAAACTTGAATCCATGTATACTATATGGTGAGACAGGCCATGTATGCACTGGCAGCCTTAGAGCACCATCTGTTGACCATATACATAAATAACTGAACATGAAAACAAACAATCATTTTTAACAACTTTATTATTCACACAAACATAAAAATATGATACAAACTGAGGTCAGACAAACAGAGTGAAAATTAAAAATAGAAGGTTGTGATTGGATGAGGAATAGCAGTGCTTCAGTCTTTGAAGGTGGAGTGGAGATGAGCTTTATACGCTGAAAGACAAAAGAAAATTAAAATTATAATTTTATAGTCACTGTCGGGTGGAAACTTTTTCATCTCCATATTTCAACTTTTTGTTCGTCATAATCGAGCGTTACGCAAAAGTACCAAAAATAGCCAATCTACAAGCTCACAATACATAGCACATAAACAAACACAAAGCAGAATGTGGGTGTATATGTCACAGGGAAATTGGCATTCGTTGGGAAATTGGAAAGGTATGCTCGTTTTTAGGCACGGGGCTTCGGCGCGAGGCAGGGCTTTTCGAGACAGGTTTTTTTACGCGAGGCGCTCCTCGCTTTTTTACGCTAGGGGAACGCTGAACACGCGTTCACACGCACACGTGATAATAGTTATTGTCCATGACGGAGGCGCGCCGACTCAGCAGAGCTTGAGGCCGAGCGCCGCCAGGCGCCGACCGGCCGATTGTCTGCTAGTCGAATCAGCGCCGTCCGAGTTGTAAACCGATAGGGGGAGAATAGATCTTTTCATGAGTTACTATCCACGACACATGTGTGCGCACGCGCGTGTGTGTGTGGTGGGGGGCTCTAGTCTAGTGTGGCTTGCATTGCCCTCTAGTGTTGGTTCTACAGAATTGCCTGGGGGGGGTGAAAACGAGCGCTCCTTTTTCAATTTCCCTGGAATGCCAGTTTCCCTGTAACATATGTATATGTAACATAATTCTGTAGAACCAACACTAGAGGGCAATGCAAGCCACACTACGTGCATAGACATGAACGTGCATGCGTGTGCACGCACGCACGCTCATGCTTTCAATTTGGTTTATTGAAAGCATGCCTGTTGAGATAATTTTATTGTGTTCTGGCCACGACACACGCACACGTGGATAATAACCCATGAAAAGATCTATTCTCACCTAATCGGTTTACAACTCGGACGGCGCTGATTCGACTAGCAGACCATCGGCCGGTCGGCGCGGGCACTTGCGCCTGGAGGCACTCGAGCACGCCTCCTCGGCCTCAAGCTCTGCTAAGTCGGCGCGCCTCGGTCATGGACAATAACTATTATCACGTGTGCATGTGAACGCGTGTTCAGCGTTCCCCTAGCGTAGCTTCCTGGTTGCTATGTGGGGGGGGAACAACAAAAGCCAGGTCCGCCTCGCATCAAAGCCCCTGCCTCGCGCCTTCTCCTCCATGACTCTAGAGCAGGAGTCTTCAACAGGGGGTCCAGGACCCCTAGGGAGTCCTTAGAGTTACTACAGGGGGGCCGCCAAATCTTTGTAATAGGAACTTAAAATCTGCAACGTTTTTTTTACAATATGTAGTGTGGGGGGGGGGGGGGGTCCCTGCTTCATCCCTCTCTCAGCTAAGGGGTCCTTGGCCTGAAAAGCGTTGACCCCTGATGTAGAGATGTGTAGTTCAATCATGGCAGTGTAAATACACAACCCAAACCTCTATCAGCAGGTCAAATAGAATGCTAAAGTTGTGTTGGGTGCACTGCAATGTTAAGCTGACAGATAACTGACATAGACTAAACCCTGATTTATACTTCGTCGTACAACGGTGTCACATGCCAAAAATAGCAGATAAACAAGCTCACAACGCACAGCGGATGCGACACGTTGTGAGCTAGTTTTTCTACAATTTCTTCTTTTTTTAATATATTTATTGATTATGACAAGTACAAGGGTGTCCAAGAACCATAATCTCAAAAGCAAAACAAAATAATCTTCTTTTGTGCCCTTACATCTACCCCCGATTTAATTCGAAATTATGTTTTCCCTTGCTATCCCTCGTGGCACTAAATCATGGTACATATGGTATGTGTGCAAAAAAAAAAAAAATCTCACTTTGACATGCGTTAACATAGAGCTCATCAACGTGTTGGTGGTGGCAGTTGTTTTATTTGTTCTGTAGCGTCTTTAATTCAGTTTAATATGTTTAATCATAGGGCCCCATACACTATCACTTTTTCCCAGCGATCCCCTCAAATCCCCTCAGATGCATCATGAGGTATTTAAGCCATACAGATGCTTTAGGGGGCAGTGTTGATTTCCACTCCAATAATATCCTTCTTCTTGCTAATAAAGATGCAACGGCAAGACTCTGCTTTATACTCCTCCCAATAAACTCCAAACAACACCATCTCTGCACACTCTGACAGCTCTATGTTCCAAGCTTCAGCAAGGTGTTTAAAAATAGCAGTAGCTTTGTAAGCGAGAACATGACCAAAACATGTGTCATGTTCGCTGGAGACATATATGATTTTACATCTATTACAGGAATCTGTTTTTCTGCAATTTCAGACAGAAATAATCCCATGTGTGTATCGTTTATATTTCTACTGAATATTGTTGATAAATGTACATATTTAATCAATGTACAGACTTAACATAATGATGTTTACCTTCCTGGTTGTCCCACAGCTCAGCAGCAGCAGTGTTCAGAGGACTGTCATTGTTTGGTTCTGAAACAAAACAAAAGATTTCATTACAATTAATTCAACAATGCATGTTTACAATGTGTTACACTCTAGTCTACGGTACAGTTCTCAAATTCTGCCCGAAACTGTCCCTACGTTTTCGGGCTGGGCCTCAAATGTATGCACATTTTTATCATAAATTTTTCGCCCCAGGTTTTTGGGCCTAACATTATGGTAAATTGTTCGGGCCAGCCCAGTTAGTGCCGAGCCTTAATTTTCAGGCCTGTTGAGAACTCTAGTCAAGGGTTTTCAGAGAGGGAGCGATGGACGTGCCTACTAATTCATTTTCAATGAGAGACGAGCGACTAGTTGGGAGCCGGCCCGGACAATCTGACCGGCGGAGTGGCCAGCAAGCGGGCGCAATACCGCTAAGTTGTCTCACACACCGACCCCCGACAAAGGCTGGATTGTGGTCAGTCACGCAACTCACAGGACAATGATTTGATACAGCTGAAGCAGGCGTAGATCACCTGCCGTTTACTGTGTTCACATGCAGTGGTAGAATTAACTAAGTACATTTACTCAAGTACTGTACTTGAGTACAATTTTGAGGCATTTTTACTTTAGTATTTATAATTTTCAATCATTTTACTTCTACTCCACTACATCTCAAAAGGCAAATATTGTACCTTTACACCACTATAATTATTTGAAAACTCGAGTTACTAGATACTTTGTAGATTTTGATTATTATTACAAAACCACTTCAGAACTATATACTTTGGCAATTAGAAAATAGCCAATCTACAAGCTCACAACGCAACTGGTAGATCTGCTATTTTCAAAGGATTTTTATACATTTGAAAACTTCTGCATAATGAGTACTTTAAAGGGCAAGACCACTTTGGTAGAGGTTTGGGTTGTGTTGTTACCTCGCCATGATGTAACTCCAAAGGTGGTCAAGAAATTTAAAAAAATTGCTGCATTGATTAGAAATTGGTAATTCAAAATATGCTCCCCATTGACTTACATTGTACAGTAAAACAGCTCTCAAAGTCGCTCTTTTAGCATGTAAACGAATGTAAATAAAGTCGATTCAGACAATATAGAACATCACCAAACCCAGTACTGTTTTTTTTTAAAATAAAAATGTTAACTTACTGTTGATTTAGCTATTTTTATTAGAAAGAAAACCTGGACTGGATCGGCGGATCCGGATCCGGATCTTCAAATAGTAAAATCATCAGGACGTTGACATTTTTATTAAAAAAATAAACAGTACTGGGTTTGGTGATGTTCTATATTGTCTGAATCAGCTTAGTTTGTGTTCGTTTATGGGCTAAAAGAGTGACTTTGAGAGCTGTTTCAGTGTACAATGTAAGTCAATGGGGAGCGTATTTTTAATTATCAATTTCTAATTAATGGAGCAATTATTTCTTATTTCTTGTCCACCTTTGGAGTTACATCATGGCAAGGTAACTACACAAACCAAACCTCTACCAAAGTGGTCTTGCCCTTTAAGTATATTTTGATGCCAATACTTTTGTACTTTTAATCGAGTCAATTTTGAATACCAGACTTCTTCCATCACTGCTTACATGAGAGGTATTCCCACTGATCCAGTGAGAACGCAGGCACTGTGTTGCTCCCCGTCTGAAAAGCCTCGTCTATTACTTCTTCTTAATGCAAGTTATCACACTTGTGGATTGCAGGTTAAAGAGAACTCAACGTTGTTGCTAATCAATCATTCTGTGATGTCATTTTCATAATCGTCCTATCACTAGTTACCTCCCAGTAGACTGTATGGACAGCAGAATGGACCTGAGGTCATCCAGAGCAGACCATTTGTCTTTCAGGATGTCCGGACAGATAAAACCCTGGTTATATTAACTTAATTATATAGTTAATTAGTTATTTACCTCCCAGTAGACTCTGTATACTCAGCAGTATAGACCTAACATCGTACAGGGCAGACCATTTGTCCTTGAGGATGTCCAGACAGATGAATCCTTGGTCGTCAACGTTTGGATGGAAACAGGAAGTGATGAATTTGACCCGCGGTGCTTTGTAAGGATAGCCGCTGGGAAACTCCAACGATAGTTTATAGCGTAGACCCTCGTATACCTGAAACACAATATATACATCAATGACTAATTACTTTCATTAGTAATACTTTTTTTGTTTTACTTTTGAAATGCTGTGTGCGACAGTTTTGAAAAATAAACATCACACATGGTGCAGTGCACAATAAAGTCAATAGGTGGCAGCATTGGCCAATCCACATGACACACACAGCTCATGTCTGACACTCACACATGAGTTTGTTGCAGAGAAAAGGCCTTTAAACAGCTATGATTCGTTTTTTTATGTTTGAAAATGTAAGAACATTTGTGATGGTTATGCAAATAATCGCGATTATCTCATAAGTGCGATCACTGCTTTGAAAACCAGTCCTGATAGCATCCAGATATGAAGGCCTGCCCTGGAATCTTTACATTGGTTCTGTGATTCTGTCATTTGGTATTCTCTGATCTCTCTCTGAATCTCTGATGTTTCCTCTCACTTTTATCCCATTTGCTGAATTCAGCTGTATAAGATAATAAGTAGGCAGAGATCTTTGATCGTCTTGGCAACACCTGACTAGGGTTCAAATCAGACACCGGAGGCACCGGATCCCACATTGAGGAACAGGAATCGGTTTCTGGAACCAGATTTTTAGTCACACTGTCAGAGCTGGTATGTGGACAACATGTCTGCTAGACAATTACAATACTAGTGTTTCTCAAACTTTTTTATTTGAAGGTTCCATTTGTACTCTTTAGTTACAGACCTTGTAAGGGTCCATGTAAGACCCCTTAAGTAACCCAGAGGGTCCCTGGACCTGAAAGCCTTTGAGCTCTAACAACGCCTCGCGAGTCGCGATGCGAGGCATTGTGAGCTTGTAGATCTGCTATTTTCAAAAATGTTGCCTCTTATATTATTTGACAATTTGACCAATGTTTGACAAGTTTTTATAGTTTAGTTGGTTGATTACTTTTGATACAGTAATGGTCTTTTTCTTTTTAGGTATTGAAAAGGTCTTAAAAGTCCTTAATTTGTCAACTTCAGTCATCTGGGGACCCCCAAAACCACAGGTTGAGCACCACTGATGTAATGTACGGTAACATGACATTACTATAATGTTCGGTTATGTTAGTTACGTACGGTTCCTTGCGCTCCATCGATGGTTCCGATCCATTTAAACAAGTTTTCCGACTCTGGAAACGCAGAGATGCCCTTATCTCCTGACATCTGAAATACACGGTTAAAAACAACATTAATAAATACACAAACAATACAATTCAACAACATTCATAGATACACACAGTGTGGAACAGTGTGAAAAACTGTCACAGCTGTGTCAAATAAATATAATTATCTGTGTAGGGTTTTCTTTACTGATTGGATGAAATTGGAATCCTGACAATATATTGTCTGTTTATTAAAGAGCTGGAGAGACAGGGAGAGCCCTGTTACTGAACAAACTACTATGACAATATAGAGCCATTTAACACTTAATGGAAAAACTTTGACAGAATTTATAAACTACAAATGTAGCAGGTGTGTGTGTGTGTGTGTGTGTGTGTGTGTGTGTGTGTGTGTGTGTGTGTGTGTGTGTGTGTGTGTGTAGGTTTCTTACCATCAGTGTCATCAGCTCCTGCTGAAGTCTGCAGAGAGGAAGAGGAGAGATGACGGTTAGTTTTTAGTCGTGTGGTCGAGCTACAGCGTCCTCTACCAGGGTTGACACCATATCACACCACTAAGTATACCTAGGGCTTTACAATGTAGGCATTTATCAGACTCTCTTTATCCAGAGTGACTTACAGTAATCAAGGTAAACACATAGAATGAATGCAGAGTGACAGTGTAGTGCCTCAGTAAACTGGATTCCATGACATGCTGACTGTTATGGAATCCAAATGACTGAAATCAGTCGTGGCGACTGAGAACTTTTATCCATGAATCATCACAGGTAAACCAGGAACCTACCTGGACTAGACGGTAGGGCAGGGCAAGGAACCCAAAAACATATCAAAACCAACATTTCGAACCAATGACCTACTTAATCTTTCTCATGTAGGTTAATTGAATAACCAAGCCCTTGGTAGAGCTGTATTGTTAGTATGGTGACAGTCCTGTTACTATGGTGACAGTATTGTTACTATGGTTACCTCTTGGTGACAGAGCCCTTGGCAGAGCTGTGTTAGCATGGTGACAGTATTGTTACTATGGTTACCTCTTGGTGACAGAGCCCTTGGCAGAGCTGTGTTAGCATGGTGACAGTATTGTTACTATGGTTACCTCTTGGTGACAGAGCCCTTGGCAGAGCTGTGTTAGTATGGTGACAGTATTGTTACTATGGTTACCTCTTGGTGACAGAGCCCTTGGCAGAGCTGCCGCTGGCCTCACTGCCCTTCAGAGATGATGTGTTGGATGAGGCTGCTGCTGGGTCCATGTTCTGAGACGCCATCTTTAAGTTTACACTGTGGAGACATTAATTATTATTATTAATGATCATTGATGCAGCTGGGTCCATGTTCTGAGACGTCATCTTTACCGTTCACACTGAGGACGACATTATTATTATTATTATTATTAATCATGCCGATCCATGTTCCCTCACCTTTGTTTTCACACTATGGAGACATTAAAACATACATAAATTTGATGTAATATGTAATGATATTACAGTTAGCAATGATTGGTATAAGCCATGTAAATGGTGTTTGGATGACCTTAAAATATTGTCTACACTCAATGACATCTACTTGATTGTATGGAGTGAATACATCTGTATACTTTATTCATATATTTTATTCATATATTGTATTTATCTTCATCATATATCTTTATTGTGATGTTGTTCTTCTGCACCTGTTGTTCTTCTATGGCCTGTATCTGTAACTTTTACACCACGGGCTCAATAAAGGTATCTATCTACCCATCTATGACATGATTGATCTGTTTTAGAGATGTACCGGTACCCTTTTCTCCTTCCCAATACCGACCGATACCCACAACCTGTGTATCGGTGGATACAGAGCCAATCCAATACCAGTGTGTAATTTACAAATAAATTAGGACAGTGGTTCTCAAAGTGGGGTCCAGGGACCCTCTGGGTTCCTTATGGGGATTCCAAATGGACCCTTACAAGTCTGTAACTCTAAGAGTGTACACATGGAACCAAAAGGACTGACGGGGCGGGGAGCTCATAACATGAGCTTGTAGATCGGCTATTTTCGGCGATGTCTGACCGTACAAATCTGATCTGATCACTTGGAAATAACAGTGTGGACAGTAGGTCTTATAGATCAGATTTAATAACAGGGTAGACAGCAGGTCCTAAAGATCTGATTTAATAACAAGTGCGCATTGTATTGGTTTATATTTTAATAATATTCATACCATCTATAATGGTGTTCATATTGTGTTTATGTTAGCAGCTACAACTTGTAGATTTACATTATTAAAATACAAAACATACATGAACCACTTACAGCACTTTTTAAAAAGAATCTTAGGCTATTCGAAAAATAGCCGATCTACAAGCTTACAATGCGTCGCATCGTGACGCGTTGTGAGCTTGTAGATCGGCTATGTTCAATACAAGATGTGTCAAAGTCTATCACATAATGCTGTGTTTGGGTTAGCAGCTACCATTAGCATAGCAACAACACTTAAACATCTGAGGAATCAAACGCCATTCAACCAATAAAAAACTAATAAATGAATAGAAGATAAAAGATGAAACAAAAGGCGTTCTAAATGAAAGACATAATGAATAAGGATGATAATTAAATGCTGATAATCAGAGACTCACGCGGAGCAGGAAGTTTCTGAGGCTCTTCAAACACACGACGATTTCAAACGGAGACTAGTCCCCGCCCCCCGGTTTAAATGAACAAATCACTGACTCCCTGTGGACCGACGCGGCCAATCAACGCGCAGGACTACAAAATAAAGCAACGCAGCTCCGCCCCCCCCCCCCGGTGAACAGGAAGTGACGTTTTACAAAATGAAGAGACGAAAAATATCCAGTATTGGAAGAATTACTCAAATGTTTTATTTAAGTAAAAGTATCAATACTGCAATAGAAATACTCTGTTACAAATAAATGTCCAGAATTCTAAATTTACTAAGTACAAAGTATTGCTATCAAAATGTACTTAAAGTACCAAAAGTAGAAAGTACTCATTATGCAGATTGATCCATTTCACAAGTTTTCAAATGTATAAAATATTTTGAAAAAAGCAGATCTACAAGCTCTCAATGCGTCGCGTTGTGAGCATGTAGATCTGCTATTTTCAAATGGCCGAAATGCATACAGAGCTGAAGTAGTTAATGTATGTTTTGTAAGAATAATCTAAATCCACAAAGTAACTAAAGTTTTCAAATAATTGTAGTGGAGTAAAAAAAGTACAATATCTGCCTCTGAGATGTAGTGGAGTAGTATTGAAAATTGGAAATACTCCAGTAAAGTAAAAAATACCTAAAAATTGTACTTAAGTACAGTACTTGAGTAAATGTACTTAGTTACTTTACACCACTGCAAATAATTGTCTTAAAAGTTCAAATAAAATAATCTATAAATATAATAAATTCACTTCAATTAATCATAATAAAAATACAAACAAATACAAAATCATATACAAAATATAACAGACATTAAAATATTATTTTTATTTAAAAATCTTTACCACTGTATAAAGCCTAGTGACGTCACGTGCTGTGCGCCGGAAGTTAGCGTCTCTGTTTGCTCCTTAGAGCTTCGTTAGCAGCTAACGGCTAAAACAGAAACACATGAGGACAGAATATTAGTTTTATCCTAAATATTAATACATATTAGTTCGTTATTGTTGTTGTTGGAGGTTTATGAGTTTAAAATGAACGCTCCGCCCGCCTTTGAGTCATTCCTGCTGTTTGAGGGAGAGAAGAAGATCACCATCACTAAAGACACCAAGGTTCCTAATGCCTGTTTGTTTACTTTAAATAAAGAAGATCACACCCTGGGAAACATTATCAGACAGTAAGTTATTACTATTATTATTATTTATTATTATTATGTTTATATTAAATAAAGAAGATCACACCCTGGGAAACATCATCAGACAGTAAGTTATTACTATTATTATTATTTATTATTATTATGTTTATATTAAATAAAGAAGATCACACCCTGGGAAACATCATCAGACAGTAAGTTTGTTATTATTATTATGTTTACATTAAATAAAGAAGATCACACCCTGGGAAACATGATCAGACAGTAAGTTTAATATTGTTATTGTTGTTATTATTATTATGATGATGATGATGTTTGTTTACATTAAAGAAGATCACACCCTGGAAAAAATGATTTGAGTGAGTGAATACTTTCTATAGTACAGTGGTACGATTATACAATGATGCTAAAAGGATAACACCAAAAGCTCTGAGGGCTTGTTAAGTTTCCATTGTGGTCCTCTGTATTCAATTCATGAAGACATTTAAAAGACATACAATAACATATAAGGATTCATCAACACTAGCACCAATACAAGTATATGTACAGAAAACATGGGGGGAGGGTCATTGTAAGATTATTATTAGATCACACTAGGAACCATTGGATAATATTTATTTGAAATCAGTCTTAGACCTAAAGTTCATATTAAATGTCTCATTCCTCAATGTGTATTTGATGATAATGTTGGAACATTATCCAACATGTTTTGAATATTTATTTATGTCCACATAAACAGAAGTACAAGAATGCCTTGTACAAAGGATGTAAAGACTGCCAGTGCAGTCAGATAATGGGAAAACAGCCAGTTACAAAGTGCATATAAGGCAGAACATTGTTACATACAATAATGTTGGCATACTTATCAAGCACAGCAGACAACAATCATGGGTAAAGGAAACAACACCTCCTCCAAATTGAGCGGCTTCCTATTATAAGCAACTCTGATTGCCGAAACCAGGCACAGTTTTCCACAAAATCATCGTGCACATCACTACGTTAACGACGGTAGTTATGACGGGTGTGTTTAAGTTGCTATAAAAACAACATTGGCGTTTACCGGTGCTTCACCTCCGTGTTCACACCACCTACTCCCAGCAACACACACACACACACACACACACACATACAGTATAGGGTTGATGTCACACTCATATATCCATGACTGCAATATTCCATAAATTTCATGTATTCTATATACACAGCCATAGATCTATGCTGTATGGTTGAACTGCTGTATTTTAAAAATACCAATACAATATTCAATCAATCAATATTCAATATAATCAATCATATTTCGCCGCAGGCTGAAAACTCACCTCTTCAGGAAACACTACCCTTCCTCTCTGCCTGACCTACTTGTTGTTAACTAGTTGTACGAACGCTTGTTTTCTATTGCTGTATTGTTTATTGGATTGTTTATTGGATCTTGTTTAGTCGATACACTTATTTGTTTTAGCTCATGCTCATTTGATTTAGCTATTTTGTCTCATCTGTTTAAGGAAATAGGTAGCTGATATATTGCACTTTTACCTTAGCGCTAGGTATACTCTTGGTTGCTTGTTTTTGCAGAAAATGCACTAAAGACTTCTGGTGATTAGTAGTTTTCGTTCCCTACCTATGTTGAATACACTTATTGTAAGTCGCTTTGGATAAAAGCGTCTGCTAAATGACTGTAATGTAATCAATCAAACTCCCATGTCCTCCTGTGTGGGGCATTAAAAGTGGTATCACTGCATTTGTACTGGCCCAATAATTAATTGCTGACTTGGGTTCAGATATTTTACTCTAGTTTCATATCCATTTTGAAGGTTCTGGCAGAAAAAGTGTGTTTAGTCTAATATGTCCACTTTGTCACGACTTTGACACAGACCACATTCTCTCCACTTCGCCTCCAGTACACACAACTGACAGGTGTCATTAATTACCCCACATCATGTGTGCCCCATACATACGATATGTGCTCACCGAATCAAGCAGAGATGTACCGATACCGATTCTGATACCCATAGCTTGCTTATGGATCGATACCGACTTACCCGAGTACAGATCCAATACCAGAGTGTAATAATAAAATAATCTAGGTCAATCTAGGTCAGTGGCTCTCAAAGTGGGGTCCAGGGACTCTCAGGGTTTCAAATGGACCCTTATGGGTGTGTGTAACTCTTGAGTGTACAAATGGAACCAAATGGACCCTTATGGGTGTGTGTAACTCTTGAGTGTACAAATGGAACCAAATGGACCCTTACGGGTCCATTTGGTTCCATTTGTACACTCTCAAGAGTTATGGGGGTCCTTGAAATTAAAAGGTTTGAGAACCACTGGGACCACCATCTAGGAATAAATAAAAATTCCATTAATAATTGTTAAAGTGCAGCTACAACTACAAGTTAGCAAAATAATAATGTAAATAGTACAGTAAGAGTATAAAACATCAAACATCGAGCAACATCAACTGAAGCAATCAAAATATGACTGTAAATAAAATATCATCATGTGATAAATGACGTGTCATCGGATCGGCATAGACTGGCATACTCGCCCATACCGATGCCAGCATTTTCCGAACTGGTATCGGATCTTGGGACAACTCTAGAGATATTTACTAAACACCTTTTTCTGCCAGAACTTTCTAATGGATTATGAAACGCAGTGATACGACTTAGAATGCTGCAGAGAGCATGGAAGTGATCTAATGGCTGTGTTAAGGGGGGCGGGGCAGTGGCTCGGGAGGTAGAGCGGCCACTTGGGAAGCAGAAGGCTCCCCCAGAGTTAGTGTCAAAGTGTCCTTGAGCAAGGCACTGAACCCCTAATTGCTCCCTTATGAGCAGGTTGGTGCCTTGCATGGTTTCCTCTGCCGTGGGTGTGTGTGCGTGTGTGTGAATGGTTGAATGTAATGCACATTTTTTAACTTCAGGGTTCCCACGGTCATGAAATTCCTGGAAATATTTAGAAATTGGAAAAACAGTTTTCCAGGCCTGGAAAAGGTTTGGAATTAATCAAATGTTTTGGAAAAGTTTTGGACATCCATTGTTTTTGTCTAACATGAGGTGAAATATGGGTCAAATGCACGAGCTGCATGAGAGCGGCCTAATATGTATACAGGACGTCACCTGATGAAAATAATAGATCTGCAAGCTAACAATGTTGCACCGTGATATGTTGTTAGCTTGTAGATGATCTGTTATTTTTGTCAAATGACACCTTCGCTCGAGTCTTGGTGCATTCATACATAACACAATGGTTCAAGATTCTTATTATTGCTCTATATATCATTGCTATAGGCCTGGAAATGAGGTGAAATACTTTGGAAAAGTTATGGAAAAGTTTTCAAAATGTCATTGTTCAAAATGTGTGGTTACCCTGTAAAGTGCTGTGGATCAAGGCGCTATATGAATTCAGTTTATTCGGTATATTCTGTGTAACAGAATATATATACAGTATATATTCTGTAATGTAATGATATATTCTATCTCCCCCCCCCCCCTCCATCTTGTAGACAGCTGTTGAAAGACCCCCAGGTTCTGTTTGCGGGGTACAAAGTCCCTCATCCTCTGGAACACAAGATCGTCATCAGAGTCCAAACTACACCCGACTATAGCCCACAGGTAAAAAGAAATGCACCCTAAAATACACTGTTTTCAATGAGTGTAACATTCATCAGAAGAACAATATCGGTCACCAGAATTTCCACCGTTGAGCTATAATTATAATATAACAAACAATAAGAGACAGCTTGTTTGAGCAGAAGATGGATTGCAATTTGACTTAACTCATTAAGACCGGGACCACATCTGTGTAACCACTTTCCATTATTTCATGCTTTGGCTATTAAAAAATAGCAGATATACAAGCTCATAGCACGGCACCGAGTGCCACGCTATGAGCTTGCAGATCTGCTATTTTTGAAAAATCATGAAAATGTGTGCAAATCTTTGAATATATATATTTGCATTTAAAGCGAACATTTGTAACTCAAATCTTTGCTTCTGGGGGTCCCTGGAACAACATATTTTGAGATGGGGGTCCGTGGACAAACATATAATTTTGGGGGTCCTTGACATCAAACATTTTGAGCACCACTGATATTATAGCAACATAAGGGTTTCAGAAAATTGATTTAGAATACATTTGTAGAATCGTATCACAGGTCTTAATGGGTCAATGCAGTACCTCAAGTCAACCAGTAGGTGTCCTACTAGACCACAGCAGGGAGACCAAAGCACTGTATGGATTAACCTCTTCAATCCTCTAGATCAGGGGTCTCCAATGTTTTTCAGTCCATGGACCCTTTAGCTGAGAGAGAGATGAAGCAGGGACCCCCACTACATGTTGTATAAAATTGTGTTGCAGATTGTTTGACATCACTATCATCAGTGTATGTTGGATTCATGTTAACGTGTATTTTCAAACATTTAACTACTTAAACCGTCAATACTTAGTAAACTTGACCTTTCACTCTGTACTTAGTCTTCTTTTTCCCCTCCACACCAAACCACTTTGCCGAAAATAGCCGATCTACAAGCTCACAACGCCTCGCTCTGTGAGCTTGTAGATCTGCTGTTTTTGGCTAAGGTTTTCCTCAGAATAGGGATGCTAGGGTTCAAGTGGTTAATGTATAAGATTAAATAAAAAGTTCATATCTCATAAAGATTAAGCAGCGCCCCTGTAGTAACTCCGAGGACCCCCTTTTGAAGACCCCTGCTCTAGACATGAGTGGGCTCTGTACGTAGACCGCTTTTTCCCCTCTACACCAAATGTCTTTGTCAAAAATAGCCGATGAACTTGTAGATTGGCTATTTCTGGCTAATTTTCTCCTCAGAATATGGATGCTAGGGTGTCTTGACCTCACAGTGGGTCCCCAAATATATTTTTTTACATACAAGGCACAGCAAGTTTATTTGTATAGCACATTTAAACAGGCAATTCAATGTGCTTTACATCAAGAACAGAATCAAACACCATTATAAAATGACATTAGGATGCATAAAACTAAAAAAGTGAAAAATAACAAATACAATGACAGTGCAGAAGAGAAAGAAAAATTGCTCAATGAAAGAAAAAATATGCTTGAAACTTAAAATGCCACTTTTGTTAACAACTTGAACCCCCAGCATCCCTATTCTGGGGGGGGGACGTTCACCAAGAATAGCCGATCTACAAGTTCACGCAACGCGTTGTAAGCGTGTAGATCTGCTATTTTTGGCTAATCAATTTGTGTGGAGTGAAATAAGAGCGTACCAAATGTGCTCTTTACAGGTATAGGGGGTTTAAGTTGTACTGAATTTGCAGCTCAACAAAAGCTAATTCATCCTAGTGTATGACGGAGGACAATTTCACGATAAATTGCGATACGACTATTTTGAGCGTTTTTTCATCACGACAAACAATATTAAAGATTAACGTCCCATCCCTAATTCACATGTTAACTGTGTCTTTTTGTTTTATGTCTCGTTGTGTACAGGAGGCGTTCACCAACGCCATCACAGATCTGATCTCAGAGCTGTCTCTGCTGGAGGAGCGCTTCAGAGTGGCCATCAAGGACAAGCAGGAAGGCATCGAGTAAACCGCCTCGCCATTGGCTGCTGCGAAGCCAACATGGCCACCCAGCGAATAAACAGCCTCGCCCTTGACTGCGGTGGAGCCAACATGGCCGCCCAGCGAATAAACAGCCTCGCCATTGGCTGCTGTGGAGCCAACATGGCCGCCCACCGGGGGACGTTTTGACCTCTGCTTACTGAAAACGACACGTTATGTTGAGCAGTTTGTATGTTTTTGACCAGAATGAGGTTGACTCTTCAGTTGTTAGGGTTAATTGTTGTTGATAACAGATTTTTTGTTTTTGTTTTCATATATCTGACGTTAATTCACATTAAAATGTCTTAAAACACATTGAAATGGCTTTTTTTTCACGCATCAGTTTTATTTAAATAGTTTCATAATTGTATTAACCCATTAAGACCGAAAGCGTCTGTTTCATTTTAGATTTTAGCGTTGGCTATTCAAAAATAGCAGATGTACAAGCTCACATAGCTTGTACATCTGTTATTTTTGAACATTTTAGAAAAATCTTGAATAATTTTGAATTACGAAAAAGTTAGAACTACTTGTCTAGAAGGCATTTGTAGAATCGGCCTCAGGTCTTAATGGGTTAAAATCACATGATTCTGGTCCTGTCATGACAGCTGAACATTAGGTGAAAATGGGCTGATCCAATAGATAACATGGATTTAAGTTCTCAGTCACCTCGACTAATTTCAGTAATTTGTATTCCATAGAGGTCCGTGTTATGGCAGTATTGGACCGTCAAATATTGATCTATCATTTCATAATCATGATTGTATGTATATTGAGATTCCATTTGCTCCACACCCACTGTGGTTGGTAACCAGACGTGTCTCTCCTTTGATAAGGAGATGGAAAGCCACACCCCACCTGATACCCCCTGAACCTAGCCTGGGGGTAAGACACCACCTTTGTGTATATTCCTACTTAGATATTAAGACATAAGAGCAGTGGTGGGAAAAGTATGCTCAAATGTTTTACTTAAGTAAAAGTATCAATACTGCAATGTAGAAATACTCTTGTTACAAGTAAAAGTCCTGAATTCAAAATATACTTGAGTAAAAGTACAAAAGTATTGGTATCAAAATGTACTTTAAAGTACCATAAGTAGAAAGTACTGTCCCATTTCACAAGTTTTCAAATGTATGAAATGTATAAAAATCCTTTGGAAATAGCAGACCTACAAGCTCACAGCGAGGCGTTGTGAGCTTGTAGATCGGCTATTTTCAAATGGACGAAATGTATATATAAGGCTGGAGTGGATAATGTATGTTTGTAATAATCAAAATCTACAAAGTAAATAGTAGCTAAAGTTTTCAAATAATAGTAGTAAAGTGGAGTAAAAGAACATTTGCCTCTGAGATGCAGTGGAGTAGAACTAAAAGTACTGAAAATTGGAAATACTCTAGTAAAGTAAAAGTACCTCAATTGTACTTATATACAGCACTTGAGTAAATGTTCTTAGTTACTTTACACCACTGCATAAGAGTGACTGGGGGGGGGGGGACCTGCAGACCAAGCCTGCTAGACTGAGAGATGCCTGTCTTGATCCAATCAACCCTTTTGATGTATGCAAAAGGCCCCGCCACACCTATTGTTTCTCGGTCATGGGACCCCCTGGGCCTGGCTTACTGGGTATAAAGAGAGAGGTATAAAGACACTGAGAAAAGATATGAGGGGGACTTCTTTTATGAGAGCTTGGAGGGGACACCACGCTGGGAGGAGCATTACAGAGTGAGCTCAGGGTACACTACAGGGGCCATCTTGAGCTAAGGGGGGACAGGAGGATATTTAAGAGAAACATGCTTGTTTTTAATGCGGTCACCTCAACTGGATACATTATTTCCATAACAGTCAGCATGTCTTCTATGGAAGCATGTCACGCACCAAAAATAGCCGATCTACAAGCTCACAACGCTTCGCAGGGCGACGTGTTGCGAGTTTGTAGATCGGCTATTTTGGGTTATTAGTTTAAGATGAAAAATTATTTTAAGTGGTCAAACTAGCAACAGAATAGATTAAAGGGTGTTCCTTAGTGTCATAAAAGCAAGTAAAGGTTAATGCTGTTGTTTAACAAATGGCAGATTACAACTTGGCCCGACAACATTATTCAGTCGTGAGATTTTATTTTGCTTTTTAATCCATGAGATCAGGTGAACATTAGGTGAAAAATGTATCTAATAGATCAGGTGAACATCCTGACTCGTTTGGACTATGAAGGGTTTACCCAGAACCCATGAAGTTCTGTGATTATTTTGTTTTGTTATTTTTCCAATCAACAAGCTCACAACGCGTTGCAATGCAATGCAGCATTTTGAGCTTGTTGGTCTGCTATTTTCTGCGAAAGCTTTCCCCACAATACGGGTACTGGGGGTTAAGTGCTTAACATGGTGTAATATGGTAGATTAAGACCTACAGTGATTTTGGCAAAACACGTTCATTCATATTTACAGTATATCCATTAATGAATGAATTAACGTGAGCTTATTTACTGATGAATTGAGCACAATGGACCACAATTGGAACAAGGCCCCCGGGGCTTTTTGTGTTATCTTTTTAGCATAGGGGGAGAACGGGGTAAGATGACCCAGTGGGTAAGTTCAAGTTGACCCACTCCCTTTATCCAGATAACTAGAAAACGGTGTGAATGATTCTTGAGTCATATTTTTGCGGCCCTTTGTCATAGATGCTTACTCATCAACTGATAGAAGACATCCTGAAAGGATGATAAGGTAGATGTTTAGCTTTAACTGCTATCTCATTTTGCATTGCTTCCAGGACAAAGGAAACTTTTTTTGACTGTACTGTATCAACTGTATCTGTACTGTATCAACCAAAAAAAGGCCAACTATGAATGAAAGAAAGAGAAGCGTTTATTATGAAGTGTGATCATTGATCAACTGCAGTAAACTGAAAGTTTTATGCATTTATTTATTTACATTCATTTTGTGGAGGCTAAGCAGCATCATTTACATAATGACACAATTACAATGATCAAGTAGCAATATTTATGTACAGCAAATGATATGAGATATATTTATACAGTGAGTATATAATGTATACTATATACAGAAGATGAATTAATGGTAGGGGTGTGTGTGTGTGTGTGTGTGTGTGTGTGTGTGTGTGTGTGTGTGTGTGTGTGTGTGTGTGTGTGCAGCGGTGGACGAAGTACTCGACCCCAGTACTTGAGTAAGAGTACAGATACTCCTTGGTCAAATTCACTCCACTATTTAAGTAAAATAAAGCTCAGTCAAAATGTTACTCAAGTAAGAGTAAAAAAGTTATTGTTTTTAAATATACTTAAGTATTCCAAAGTACATGCTTTGAAAAATACTTAAAGTACAAGTAAAAGTAAAAGTAGAAGTACATTTCTTAATTTTGATATCAATGAATTGCTGTAATGTTTTCACAATGAATTTATAGGACCTTGTAACTCTTGTTTCAGAGAAGTACTGTAACTCTCTGAAACCACCTGCACTGCATGCACTGATGTGCTTGCTTGTAGATGTTATACAAAGCCTTCAGAAACACCTATAAAAACATAGAAATGACTGAGTAACCAGAACTAAATACTTTTACTCCTATACACCCATACAAGATGTAACAAAGAGGCGAGCGGAGGGGGAAGCCAGAAACACGGCTAGTGTGAGAGCAGAAGTTAGGCCAATTGCATTTTAGGGAAGAAAAAAAACAGCCAACCTAAAGGCCAAACCGCACCAATGCAACTAGTCGCAACTCCTTGCAACAAAACTGTTTTAAGGTCAACCACACCGATGCAACTCCTTGCAACTGCCATTGGGGTTAGAAAAAGGTGAAATCCCCCAAAACAGGAGTAAAAAGGGAGAAATGGAGGAAAAGGAGTCAGGAAGGAGAAATAGTCAAATAAAAGGAGTCTCCTGCCGAATCCAGGAGGGTTGGCAGGTATGCAGCCTCCTCTGAGACAGAGTGAGTAGACACACATGGTGCATCTTATAATGAGCATAAGTGAGGAGCATTTATATGAAGATAGGTTGAAAATACACTCTGGCTTGTTCACATGTTAACATGTTGACATCATAGACAGTTTTCTCATGTTCTGTAAGAATACTTCTTTTTACAGTGGAAAAGTACCAGCTCCTCTCACCTACAGTATATGGGCCACCCCCTGCTCCATGGTAACAGATTGGTGTGTGGCTTTGATTGGCCCTCACCTCTCTGAGAGATGTCATATATACTGGCTGTGTGCCACTTGCTTCTTTATGCCTTATGAAGGTCCAAGCGGCCGAAACGTTGCATCCTAAATAAAAACCTCTTTATAAGTGAAGACAGTGTGCGGGACTCCCTCTCCCTTCTCCCCTTTTCTTCCATATTCCGCATCTATATTCCGACGCACCTGTCCGTTTGTAGGTGTGCAAAAGGACTTTTCCTAAAAGACATCATAGACTGTAAAACAGTTATAAGGGAGCCATGACGTCACTCATCGCTTTCTACAGACCCATTTTCAAGCCACTATTTCAACCAATTCAAATCCACTATTTTGGAATCCATCCCACGCACACCTGTCCTTACAGCATTGGTTCATGGGGGGGGGGGGGAGTTAGCAGGGGGGTCCCCAGCTAAACTACTTAATATAGCGTCACAATGATTTGAACCACTTTAACCATATTTCATACTTTGGCTATTCAAAAAGATAGCAGATCTACAAGCTGAACTGTTTTGAAAAACCATGAAATTTTGTGCAAATCTTTGAATATATATATATTTTTTTATTTTTAAAGCGAACATTTTTAACTCAAATCTTTGCTTCTGGAGGTCCCTGGCACAAAATGTTTTTCAGATGGGGGTCCGCAGCTCCTTGACATGAAAAACCTCAATCTTTTCAGGCCGCGACCCCCAAAAAATTATCATATGGAACTGGGGACCCCCCACCCTGACAAGCTTTTGGAATTGTAGGAGTTGAGGCATTAACTTTAGTTTGACTTGCTTCCACAAATACATATTGTGAAAATAGCTGATCTACAAGCTCACAACGCCTCGCAAAGATCTGCTATTTCCAAAATCTTTGCCTCTTTCTTATTATTATTTGACAATTTGGCCAATGTTGGACCAGTTTCTATAGTATAGTTTGTTGTCTTAAAAGTCCTTATATTGTCACTTCGCTGTCATCTTGGGACCCCCCAAAAATCTTTTGGGGACTCCCTCCGGGGGTCCCGACCCACAGGTTGAGGACCACTGTCTTATTGTAGTGTAAAACCTGTTAGAACTGGTCCCAGACCATTCATGGTGTCTCTCCTGGCCGTCAAAGACAATCTGATCAAGAAGGATCCTTTTGAAGTATTAATAGTAATAATAATAATAATGTAATAAAGTACACATACATGAGGAGCATAGACAGATGTTTTAAAGCAGGGGTCTTCAACGTTTTTAGTTTTTTCAGGCCAAGGACCCTTAGCTGAGAGAGAGATGAAGCAGGGACCACTAGACAGTTTCATAGACAGCACTATCATCGGTGTTGTGTACATTTTTAGTTTATTTTACACACTATATCTATATGTTCTAGTAATATGCTGGATGTTAATGTGTATTTTCATTTAACCACTTAAACCCTCAATACTTAGTAAACTTGACCATTGGCTCTGTACTTGGTCTGCTCCTTTTTCCTTCTACACCAAACCTCTTTGCCGAAAACAGCTGATTTACAAGCTCACAGTGCCTCGCGCTGAGCTTGTAGAGCTGCTATTTTCGGCTAATGTTTCCTTCAGAATAGCGAGGCTAGTGTTGAAGTGGTTAATGTAAAAAAAAAAAAAAAAAAAGTTCCTGTCACACAAAGATTTGGAGGCCCCCCTGTAGTAACTCTGAGGACCCCCTAGGGGTCCCGGACCCCCTGTTGAAGACCCCTGTTATAAAGCTAAATCCGTCTGACAACAGAATGCTGTACCGTTCAACACATTCCCCGTAAGAAAACACACTCTGTAGCTGCCCACCACCATGGAGGTTGGGGGTTCGAATCCACCGCAGTGCATCCGGCCTTGTCGAGCGCCTATAAGAACACAATTGGCCCGTGTTCGGGTTTAGGGAAGCCTGGCAGGGAGGATGATATTTGTCACTGCACGTACTCCTACGGGCTGGGGAAGGAGGGCCGAGAGGAGTAGGACGAAGGCTCTACGTCCTCCCGGTGGGGGCTCCTCACTGGCAGGTGAGTCAGTAGGATACAACAGCAGTGACAACACAGAAAATGTTTGTGGGGAGGAATTAATTGGCATAATGATTAAATTGGGGAAAAGGGGGGTAAAACAAACACAATCTGTTCGTCCTTCTGTCTTTGTGTTTGTTGCTGTTCTGTAAAGCGCAAAACATCCAAACGCTTCTTGGTAAAAGGGAGGTGATATATAACTACAAATCGACGTCATTCCGAACCTAGGATGGGCGGTCTGAGAACTTTTCCAGATGTCCTGACTCTCCCAACTATAGTTCGGAAAGCCTGTCCGAACCGCAGTGTCGGTGGGAGCACGTATTGGTCTTAATACAGTGCATGTACTACAGTTCCTTTGGTACAGTACATGTAATACAGTACATTTAGCACAGTACATGTAATACAGTACATGCACGATAGAACTGAAACAGAAGGAGTAATGCACATACAGTTCAAATGTGACTCCTGTACAATCGTTTAGTGTTACTACAGACCACTCTAAAAGCCCAGGATTACTGTACCGATTACTGTAAACCGTCAAAATAATTATCCTCTTGTCTCTAGGTTGCTAAA
This sequence comes from Gymnoscopelus braueri, assembly GCF_963280865.1. Lineage (NCBI taxonomy): Eukaryota > Metazoa > Chordata > Actinopteri > Myctophiformes > Myctophidae > Gymnoscopelus > Gymnoscopelus braueri. Next base: position 58,687,460 of record NC_137612.1, read on the forward strand.
TAAAGGGGTATTTGAACCCCCCCTCCATTTGAAGTAACCCTTCCCCCTTTAAAGGTGACTCTCCACCAAACAGACTACTACCGACTGGCAGTCGAATGAAGTCGGGATCCCTTCCATTTGAACTATATCTTCCTCTTTAACCAGCTGAACCCCAGGGCATGTCTATTCTGGAGGGGGAACATTCACCAACAAGCTCAAAGAGATTTAGTGTAGACCCGGGTACAACGAGTATCTATATGGTTGGCTCAGGGCTCTATACTAGTGTCTTTTCTGTTTTACGCTCGACATTAAATATGTTTGCTGAAAATAGACGATCTACAAGCTCTATTCAAAAAAATACATGACGATGAAGTCGCAGACTCCCCCCGCAATCAAACAGGATTTTAACGATTCCGGTTCCTTAACAATCCCCTCTTAACGGTCCCATCCCTTAACGGTTCCCTTTAACCATTCCTTTAGGGGGTTCTAAATGGACCCTTATACTGTAGGTCTGTAACTCAAATGGACAAATGGAACCGAAGGCATCCGTAAGGGTCCATTTGGTTCCATTTGTACACTCTCAGAGTTATGGTGGTCCTTGAAATTAACCCGTTTGACAACCACTGGTATTGTAATTGTATATCAGACATGAAGTCCACATACCAGCTCTGACAGTGTGATAAAAACCTGGTTCCGGAAAACGGCTCCAAATGTGATGGAACCGATTCCGGTTCCTCAATGTTGGATCTGGTTCCCTCCGGTTCCTTCGGTTTCGGGCCCCAACCCCGCGGTCTACTGTGTTGGGCTCGGTTCTACTCGGTCAGTATTGGGTTCTATTGGGTTCTATTTGTTTCCGCTCCAGGCTCGCTGGGCGGTGGTGGAGTGCGGCGACGGAGCGCACAGGTCCGAGTCGCTGTCGTCGGACTCTCCCTCGGCGATGTAGGGCTGACCGCCGCCGGCGTAGCGGCCTCCTCCTCTGTGGTGGTCTCCTCGGTGCCCCTCCCCCAGCACTGAGGAGGGGGCGGCGGCGGCGTGGAGGCCGTTGTTGAGGACCTCCAGGTGTTCTCTGGACTGTGAGATGGAGAACCCGCTGAAGGATCTCTCCAGCTCCTCGTGGTCCACGGAGGGGATGGAGATGGACGCGTCGCTACCCAGCTTCTCTCCTTACATGGATGAGAAAAAGGCAACGGTGGAAGAATTACCCACATGTTTTATTTAAAGGAGTAGTTCACCCAAACAATTTAAAAAAAATGTCTGAGATCACAAACCCCTCAAAGCATTAGATACAGTTATTACATGAACATAACATTGAACCTTTCAATTGCATGAGTTAAGATACCACATATCACAGTACAATCCATAGATTCACAGTACAATCACAGAATGTGAACGCATCTCTGTCATTTTAGATGTTTTGCTATAGCCTATAACCATTATTTTATACTTTGGCTATTCAAAAATAGCAGATATACAAGCTCATAGTCTAGTGCCGTGCTATGAGCTTGTATATCTGCTATTATTGAATAGCCAAAGTATACAAATTATGGTTAAAGTGGTTACACAGATGCGTTCCCGGTCTTAATGGGTTAACATAAGAACTAAATGCCACAGGGAGGAGGCTGGGGAGGTGGAGGGAATTTGAACGGTGACAGCTGTACAACCAGCTGTGACAGCTGAGCACGTAGAATGAACAGTGAATGGAGGACTTCTTAAAAAGACCGCCTGAGATGCGCTGTGGGAATGAGGGCGTGTGTGAGTTGGCTCGTAGCGAATGAGAATGAAGTGAGGTTGAACGTGGAGAGACAGACTGACTTGTGGGTGTATGTATGAATGAACTTGTTAGTGAATGAAAGGGGGGGGGGGTCCGGGGCGGGGACAGTGAGCTAGCAATGTACACCTCCTGCCTTCCGTGCCTACCTGAACTATCGCTGCACTGGATCTCAAGTACAAATTTGACAGAGCAACTTTCACTTATAAATATTTGACCCGTGACCAGCAGTATCTATTCTTTGACTCAAGTACTGAGGTTGAGTACCGTTTCCCACCACCAGGGGGCAATACACTCCAAACCAGTGTTAACGTTGACAACACATTTTGATGTAGTTTTAGTCAGTCTTTTGAATAAAATTCCATTTAGATTTAGTCATATTTCAGTCATCTGAAAGGTTTTAGTTTTAGTCTAGTTTTAGTTGACTAAATATCAGAAGATTTTAGTCGACTAAATCTGCAGTTGATTTAGTCTACTAAAATGTATTTTAGTGGTGGCTGAGATGGCATCGTAATGCCTGATTTATACTTAGCCGTGTGCCGAAAATAGCCGACCTACAAGCTCACAGCGTGTCTTGTAGATCTGCTATTTTCTGAACATTACACCTGAGTGCAACCAAGCACAAAATGACTTGTCTTTAGTGCTACTGGATTTCTTCTTCACTAGTCCCTCACTAACATTTTAGTCTAGTTTTTATTTGATGACAAAATTGTCAATATATTTAGTCATAGTAGGTTAGTTTTTATCTTGTTTTTATTTTGTTTTCGTCTGTGAAAAAAGGTAGTCGACGACACACACAGACATCAAAGGGCCCTTTTACCCGTTCTGTAAAAAGTGTCCTCTCCAGACCATGAATTCAGCATTTAATATGGTGAAAGAAACACAAATGCCCCCTTGCCATGCTGTAACCGAAGGCAGCATTCCAGAACATTGCCTTTTCCAAAATCTCCTGAACTTGAATGCAGCATTTTATGTTGAAAGAAATGCCCTTTGTGTATAAATCCATGCCGTACACCACATCTTCAGCAAAGAAACTAAAAATAGCTGATCTACAAGCTCACAACACGGTGTGCTGCGACGCATTGTGAGACTTGTAGATCAGCTATTTGGGATAGAAATAAAACAAATATCAGTGGTGGAAAAAGTACTCAAATGTTTTACTTAAGTAAAAGTATCAATACTGCAATGTAGAAATACTCTGTAACAAGTAAAAGTCCGGAATTCTAAATTTACTTGAGTAAAAGTACAAAAGTATTGGCATCAAAATGTACATAAGTACCAAAAGTAAAAGTACTCATTGTGCATAATGTCCCATTTCAAGTTTTCAAAATGTATAAAAATCTTTTGAAAATAGCCGATCTACAAGCTCACAACGCGTCGCATGGTGACGCGTCGCATCACGTCCCTGTTTTTCGTCATAGTTTTAGTCGACGAAATGAACACTGCTCCGAACTCTCTCTCACCTCCTCTCTCTCCGGCGCTGTGTCGATGGCCCCGCCCACCGTTGTGGCGGTCTCCGGAGGAGCGCTCGTTGGCCGGCGGCGGTGGGATTCGAACCAGCGACCCGTCGCACACAGGGCTCGGGGTGTTGCCGTGACTTCGGGGCTGAGCGGGCGGAGCTTGCTGGTGGAGCTGGGAGCCGATAGGCTGCCAGGAGGTGGAGGGAGGGCAGTGATTGGCCGGAGGCTCGAAGGCTTTGTGTGAGCTGACGGACCTGATGATCTTATTGGCTGACTGAGATTTAATCAGCTTCTCTCCTGGACATCTGGAATATATAAAAATACATGCAATAAATTATAATAGTGCTGATGTAGAGTTATGTAACTAGTAACAGTAATAGCATTTTTACCATTTATTACAACAAATGAAATACAGTTAAAGCCTCACTATGTATGTTAATACAACTAGCCCATACCCGGTCGACGACCCACCAAGACAGACAGAGGTTACTCCAATTATATAGTAGGATTATATAGTAGGATATAACTTATACAATTGGGGTGGTTGTATTTTGTCTCCCTGCTCTTCTATTGATCTATTATAGATAGTGTCAAAGGTCTCACACAGGATCGACAACATTTTTGACCTGATGGTCAAGATTCAATTTATCCCCTGAGCAAGCAGGCCGGCTCTATTAGCTCAATGGTAAAAAAAAAAATCAGCACTTGAACAGCTTTAAACTTTGCGTTGATGGCTCCACTCCAGGGACGTAGCCACGGGTGGGCTTAGGTGGGCCGCGGCCCACCCACATAGAAAGCTGGCCCACCCAATCGATTTTGCAAAAATAAATAAATAATGAATTTAAAAAAAAATTATGTCTGTTAAAACGCAAAACGGTATTAAGGGCCCATACAAGACATTTAATCACATTAACTTGAATCAGGCAAACTTTTCTATATAAAAAAACAAATTGAAAAAAAATAAAAATAAAAAAGTCTTTTTTTTCCTCTACCGGCGCAGTAGCTCCGCAGCCTCCGCCCACCCCACCGTTCCCATTGTCAAGCGGCCCCAGCCAGACATGCTAATTGCCTCTAATAAACAAGTCTTGATCTCTGTGGCTGTGCTAAACATGTTCTGCAGGTTTTGGCTCTGCCGTCTGCCCTTATTGAAATGAAGGGTCGCTATGCTGTGTCCCTCGACTCCCTCGTCCTGTGTGCACTAACAGTCACTCACTGCATGCACTGAATACCAGTGGTGGAAAAAGTACTCACATTTTTTACTTAAACAAAAGTATCAATTCTGCGAAGTAAAAATACTCTGTTACAAGTAAAAGTAAGGTATTCAAAATGTACTTGAGTAAAAGTAGAAAAGTATTGGTATCAAAATGTATTTAAAGTACCAAAAGTAAAAGTAGGCTACTCATTATGCAGAAGGTCCCATTTCACAAGTTTTCAAATGTGAAAAAAACGTTTTCTAACCCTTGATACTTTTATTTAAGTAAAACATTTGAGGATGGGACACACTGGGATGGGTAGAGTGTTGTTAACTGTTTTATGGTCATTTAATGAATTAATTAAGCAAAAAAAAACGCGCACGCTTCGCTCGCGTACATGCCCGCGACGCAGTGGGTGGGGGGGCGGGGGGAAGGGGGGAGTCATGACGTCATCACTGTCCCCCCACTATTTAACCCCTTCCGGCGTGCCTGACTCGAATTGCAGTTTAACATTAGAGCCATAGAACATTGAATTCCCTTTAACATTAGAGCCATGCAAACATTGAATTGCAGTTTACTTTAGAGCCATGCACATGTGAATTTCAGTTTAACATTCAGTTAACTTTTGAGTCAGCAAGACTCTCACCTAGAAGGTGGAGGCTGGGGTGGTGGAGGCAAGCTTTGTCAGCAGCAGCGGCTTGTGGCAGCAATACTTAGGTGCAGATCTTGGTCATTGATAATAGGGTAATGTAACTAGTAACCAGTAATAGTAGTACTAGTAATAGAGTACTTGCGTGTATATCTTGGTCATTGATCGGCTCTTGGTCAGGTGATCGACAGGACTTTGGTAGGGAGGGGCGGGGTCAGGCTCCTTGGGACCAAAGTAGGCGTCTGTCTCAGATTGGGGGATTCCCATTCTCTGGATGTAGATGTTGACCAGGAAGTCCAACTTCCTCTCCATGGACAGCACCTGCACAGGGGGCGGGACAGGAACTGTCATGATGATGTCACTTCCTTCAAGCTTTAGGGGGGGGGGGGTGCTTAAAGTAACCACTGTGCTTTTTCTATTAAACTAAAGTAATTTTTGGTATCATCTTTCACTGCTATATTTTTCACATTCAACCGTCTACATAAATGGGGTTTTGCCACTTCTCTAAACACTATTAAACATTATTTTGACCGAAATGACCATAAGCACCAGGAATGTACCAGACCAGGTGGTCCCCGGACCGCAGGTTCACTCACCTGTTTCTCCACCTTCCCCAGCCTTCCCATCATGCTCGGGTCCTCAGGGAGCTCCTCATTGGCTCCTTTGGGCCGGTCCTTGTCTGTGATTGGTGTTCCTCTCCCGACAATCTGGTCAACTCTACCCGGAAACAGACAAACAGAACAAATAATGATAAAAAATAATAAAAATAGCGTAAACGTGAATCACCTTATTTTGTTTATTTATGTATTTACTTTTAATAGATTTGTGAGAAATCCAGTGAAAAGAACATCTTTACTGGTAAAGACTGAAGATTCTATAGCAGATGAATGACAAGAAAACGCTCTTCCAAACACACAGACGCACGCACGCACGCACGCACGCACGCACGCACGCACGCACGCACGCACGCACGCACGCACGCACGCACGCACGCACGCACGCACGCACGCACGCACGCACGCACGCACGTACGCACGCACGCACGCACGCACGCAAGAACGCACGCACGCAAGAACGCACGCACGCACGCACGCACGCACGCACGCACGCACGCACGCACGCACGCACGCACGCACGCACGCACGCACGCACGCACGCACGCACGCACGCACGCACGCACCACGTTGTGGGCTTGTAGATCGGCCATTTTCCGATGCATGACACTAAGCATAAATCAGGCATAACTCTACTCTACTCTATCTGTACTCCCTAAACCTAATCTCAATGTCTAATCCTAACCCTAACCTCAACCGGAATCTTTCCTTAATTCATTGTTAATTTTCTCTTTTTTTTTAACTTTCTTTTTTACATAAAACAACAATTTATCTTGTGAGCACCAGGATTTTATTACTAAAATTGTATTATAATTGTGGGGACATTTGGTCCACACAAGTATAGTAATACACGCACGCACACGCACACACACACGCACACACACTACAATGTTTTGAAAACTTAAGTTAGGCTACTAGTTACTTTGTAGATTGTATTTCTTATTTCACAACATACATTAACCACTTCAGCCATTTCGGCCATTTGAAAATAGCCGATCTACAAGCTCACAATGCGTTTATATTTTCAAAATATTTATATTTATTTTATATATTACATATTGAACTTTAGTACAATTAGTACTTTTACTTTTATTAAGCACACACACACACACACACACACACACACACACACACACACACACACACACACACACACACACACACACACACACACACACACACACACACACACACACACACACACACACACACACACACACACACACACACATGGTACCTGGCCTGCAGGTTCTTGATGCGGGCCAACATGTCCAGGTGACCTGCTGAATACTGTTCTATCACGTCCATGACGTCATAGGGGCGTTGACTCTCCTTGAACTTCCTCTTGGACACCATGAAGCGCATGATACTGAGAGACAGACAGACAGGCAGACAGACAGACAGACAGACAGACAGACAGACAGACAGACAGACAGACAGACAGACAGACAGACAGACAGACAGACAGGCAGGCAGGCAGGCAGGCAGGCAGGCAGGCAGGCAGGCAGGCAGGTAGACAGACAGGTAGACAGACAGACAGACAGACAGACAGACAGAGAGAGAGACAGACATACAGAGAGAGAGACAAACAGGTAGACACAGGGGAAGAGAGATAAAGGTACAAATTAAAAACTCCTCATTTGAAGTGTAGATAAGCCAGACACTGGATAAAGTCTCTTATTTATGATGTCATAAGTTTGTAAGTGAAGGTGTATATATTATTTATGAGATCATGTTTTCACCCCTGCACGTGCGCCACACACATGCCCCTGTAAACCAGCCTGATTTGAACAGGCCACTTTATTGTGGCCTATAACTCTTGAAACGTAGGTTGATTTTTGCCATTTTGTGTTTTCTTCAAAACACACTTTTTTGCTACTACTATAAACACGAACGGCTGCACCGTCTGCCATGCAAACTCTATTTCCCCTTGTGTCCTGACGGCAGCACCCTACGACTGACACAGCCCTGGCTAGGGCAACCAGGCCTAGGGCAACCAGGCCTAGGGCAACCAGGCCTAGGGCAACCAGGCCTGGTGGAGATCTGCACTCCGAGTTACTTTTCTAGTTGGTGATGTAATACAGCTTGGCGTTTATATAATTTATGAAAACTGTAAACTGTGTCAAAGTCTTGTTTACAATATTCACCGTGCCGTATGAATATATTACCGATCACAAATTTTTAATATGACAATGTAAGAAGAAGATTCACGTTTTGGCCTATACAGTTCAAGAGTTATGGGCCAAAACATGAATCTGCCTGTTACAGCGCCAACATGAGGCTGATTTGAAAAATGGGGTGGCAAAAAATGGGGTGGCATTTCTTCCTTGGAGTAGTGGGGATGTGCGTACAAAGTTTCATGGAAATCGGAGGCTGCGTTCATGACTATTTACCAATGGACAGAATGCCCTCGCCCCCCAGTTAAAACTCACTAAAATCACTATAACGATAGAAAGCAACAATACATGATTTTTTTTTAACACTCATCTTTTAATCATTATCATTACAAACTAATAAAACTAAAATCTTTGCTTCCGGGGATTCTACAGATGTGTTCTAAATCCTAGCAGTTTGTTGCTATAATATCAGCGGTTCTCAAACCTTTTCATGTCAAGGTCAAGGACCACCCAAAATGATATGTATTTGTTCCAGGGACCCCCCAGAAGCAAAGATTTGAGTTAAAAAGATTTGCACACATTTTCACGATTTAATAAAAAAAAGAAATAGCAGATCTACAAGCTCGTAGCGCGGCATGAGCTTGTATATCTGCTATTTTTGAATAGCCCCAAAGAAATCTTAAAATGACACTGAATGAAACTAGGCAGCGTATCGCTTCGTACACTTAATTCATTTGAACAGCAACTTCCCGTTTTTTGCTGACCGTCGCGGGGGACTACTTTCTTGTAGAAATAAGTTGCGTAGTGAAATTATTATTAAAAACTGTTTCAACTGAGATAATGTCTATGATATTTATGTTGTTAGAAAAGAAGTAAGCCAGGCGAGGCCGTGGTTTACCGTGATTTGACAACAATTAAGAGGGTTGGTTGTGCGTGCTTCACTAGGTCTCTAAACTATTGTAAAATACATGGTAAACAGAGCCCCCTCATTGCTTTAATAAAAATCGGTCATGAACACGATTTACCACCTTTTGATGATGTAAAACTCAATACAGATTAAAAAGCAAATTTTTACAAATGAATGATGAAGAACAGAGAATAATGTTGAACGGAACATAAAGTTAAAGGCATACTATGTAACTTTGCCCTGTGTTTACATAACAAAACAAAACAATAAATACATGTTTTACCCATCTCTAGTTCTCAGCCACTGGAGCAGTGTGGTGGTGTTTACCTGCAGAAACACACTGCCCTCTCACCGTATTTTGGTGTTTTAACTGTTGGTAGACGGGGACGTTTTTGGGTGTCCACCAAAACAAACAGTGAAAACAACAAATTTCAGTGAGAGGACAATGTGTTTCTGCAGGTAAACAACACCACACTATGGTGGCTGATAACTGCTGCTATAGAGGGAAATGATTGGTTATAAAATCATTTATTGCTTTGATGTGTAAACAAAGGGCATAGTTACAAACTATGCCTTTAAAAACAGATAAAAACAAACAAATGAGTGAAGTGCTCTTACCCCCAAATGGAGCCTTTAAATCCTGGACCCACAAACTCAATGAAACCAACAAACAAAGAAATAGAGAAATGATAAATCAATGGATGAATAACAAATTGTGCATTTAGTTAAACAAAATAAAAAAGAGAGAGAGAGAAAATGTGTGTAAAATGAAGGAATTCAATGTTTACCAGATGGCTCTGATGGTGACCTTTAGGCCAGGGGTCAAGTCCTGGGGGACGAACTCACAGTGACAACTTTTATTATCATCCGCCATATCTTCTCCTGGGAGGCTGGCCTCTGGAACCATGACAACAACAACAATCATATTAATGGTGCTGCAATATTCCTCATCAAAACAAAACATTTGTTAACCCATTAAAGGAGTAGTTCACCAGAAAATGACTTATTTTCTATCAATTACACACCCCATGAAGCCTTGAATTCATGGAGATGTTTTTGTCGCATTACCAGTGGTGTGTTCTAGGTTTTTCCGGAGGGCATACGATAATCATTCCCTGCACGAAATGCGCGCGTATAGGCCATACACTCGTGCGTGGTCAATAGATGAAACGGTTAATAGACAGTATACGCGTTTTTTTCAAAAGATTTTGCACGGCATACTACATAATAACACGGTAGAACACACCACTGCGCATTCCTCATCCAATAATTTGATGACTGGCTCAAAGAGTCATTAGCATTGACCGGATCGTCGGTCAATAAGAGACTCTTTGAGTCTCCTCTTTGAGTCAGTC